>NW_021264218.1:0-2256 GCF_002162155.2 Triticum dicoccoides
GGCATTTTTCAACTCCACGGCCATCTCGGCCGTCTCCTTCTTGCTTTGGCAGTGAGCAGCCTGTTCGGCTTTTAGCTCTTCGGCCGCCTTTAAGGCAGCCGCGTCACTCTTTCTGGCCTGCTCCTTGGCAGTGGCACCATCTGCGTCAAGCATACTTGTTGTAAGGCACGGGCATCAAGCTCCTTTAACAGGTGTCCGCGGGGAAATTGCATACCTTGTGACTCGTCAAGTCGCCTATTGACAAGCGCGATGTCGACATCTGCCACGTCAAGTTGCCGCTTTAGTTCGGCAAATTCATCAGTCCGGCTAGCCACCGGACCCTTCGCCACCTGCATAGGAAGGGCGACACATTATACCTGGGATTATGATGCTCAGCACGCTGTCATTTTTGACAACACACCGAGCCTCGGAGGCTACTATCTACACAGGGCGCATTTTATATGCGGAACTGTCAGAAGGTACATCATTTTGCGTACCTCAAAACCTGTCAGTAAACTTCTGATGGCTTCATGCAATCCATTCTCAGCGGATGAAATCCCTTCAATCACCGTAGCCATTAACGCATGGTGATCTTCTGAGATAAATGCTCGCTCGAGCAGATCCTTCAGCTCATCATAAGGTGCCGGACTCGTCCGATGGCCTTTTTTGAAGGCCGGACATGGAGGGCTTTGAGGGGACATACAACTACGTTTCGGCCCCACCAGACTCGGAGAAACCCTCCGTGACGACACCTCAGGGTCGCCCGCCTCGTAAGACGGTACGGCAGGGGGAGGCGTTTCGCTCTCAATCATCTCCAGACGGAGATCCTCCGAAGATGAGCTCTACTGAGAAGGGCTGAGATCAGAATTGCAAAGTAAAATTTCGGTTATCAGAAATAGGGTAGGGATATCCTTTATTTTAAAAAAGAACTCCCCTTTTTACTTACGGCTTGGTGGAGGGATGATCCCCTTGGGGGCATAATGCGGACGAGGCATCTCTCGGCGCTGGACCCTCTGACGAAGATTTCTTCCCCCGCTTTCAAACCATGGTCTCCGAGTCTTCAGAGGCAGTCCTCTTCTTCCCTTGGATGGAGTGATTCTCAATCCCTCCTTTCCTGGCAGCCTCCTTCGCGGAGGCGGTAGCTTCCTTGTTCCCCCCTTCACCTTCCTCCGGAGGCGCAACCTCCAGCATCCTGGTTAACACGGGATCCGGCATGGTCTCAAGGAGGGGGGCCGGACACCTGATTAACTTTACTTTCACTATCCACTCCTATTCAAGGGACAACTCTTTTAAAGGGAAAGTTTGTGATAAATATAGGATAGCTTGTCCGGGTACAGGGCTACTTGCTTGTGTATCCGGGCAATGGCAGCTCAGACTTGCGTCCTCAGTCAAGTCCAGACACATCTCTTGTGATCCGAAGAAAAGCTTGTACATCTCCACGGGCGTCGCGCCCATAAAATGGTGGAGAGCTCGTGGTCCCTCCGGGTTAACTTCCCACAGGCGGAGGGGGCGACGTCTGCAGGGAAGGATGCGACGAATCAGCATGACCTGCGCTACTACGACCAAAGTGATCTCTCTCTCTAGGAGGTCTCGAATGCCGCCCTGCAGCAAGGGCACGTCCTTGGACGGCCCCCAGTCAAGCCCTTTATTGAACCATGACGCCAGCCACGGTGGAGGACCCGAGCGAAAGGCAGGTGGCGCCACCCATTTGGTGCCCCTGGGAGCTGTGATATAAAACCACTCTTGTTGCCATAAACTGAGCTCCCCTTGAAAAGAGCCCTCGGGCCATGGAGCATCGGCATTTTTGCTTATAACCGCCCCTCCGCACTCTGCCTGTTGCCCCTTGATCATCTTCGGCTCCACTTTGAAGGTCTTGAGCCACAATCCGAAGTGAGGGGTAATGCGGAGGAAGGCTTCGCACACGACAATGAATGATGAGATGTGGAGGATGGACTCCGGATCCAAGTCGTGAAATTCCAACCCATAGTAAAACAGGAGCCCCCTCACGAAGGGGTCCGTCGGGAAGCTTAACCCCCGAAGGAAGTGAGACGCGAACACCACGCTTTCACCAGGCTTGGGAGTGGGAATAACATGCCCTTGGGCAAGCAGCCTATGCGAAATTTCGCCGGTTAGATACCTGGCCTCTCTTAGCTTTAACACATCTCCTTCCATAACGGAGGAAGGCATCCACCGGCCTTGCAGGTCGGAGCCAGACATCATCAAAGGTCCGAAGCGCCTGAATCTGGAGCTTTGGGTGTTGGAACTCGAGGCGAGGGG
>NW_021264219.1:0-1365 GCF_002162155.2 Triticum dicoccoides
GAGGACGCAAGTCTGAGCTGCCATTGCCCGGATACACAAGCAAGTAGCCCTGTACCCGGACAAGCTATCCTATATTTATCACAAACTTTCCCTTTAAAAGAGTTGTCCCTTGAATAGGAGTGGATAGTGAAAGTAAAGTTAATCAGGTGTCCGGCCCCCCTCCTTGAGACCATGCCGGATCCCGTGTTAACCAGGATGCTGGAGGTTGCGCCTCCGGAGGAAGGTGAAGGGGGGAACAAGGAAGCTACCGCCTCCGCGAAGGAGGCTGCCAGGAAAGGAGGGATTGAGAATCACTCCATCCAAGGGAAGAAGAGGACTGCCTCTGAAGACTCGGAGACCATGGTTTGAAAGCGGGGGAAGAAATCTTCGTCAGAGGGTCCAGCGCCGAGAGATGCCTCGTCCGCATTATGCCCCCAAGGGGATCATCCCTCCACCAAGCCGTAAGTAAAAAGGGGAGTTCTTTTTTAAAATAAAGGATATCCCTACCCTATTTCTGATAACCGAAATTTTACTTTGCAATTCTGATCTCAGCCCTTCTCAGTAGAGCTCATCTTCGGAGGATCTCCGTCCGGAGATGATTGAGAGCGAAACGCCTCCCCCTGCCGTACCGTCTTACGAGGCGGGCGACCCTGAGGTGTCGTCACGGAGGGTTTCTCCGAGTCTGGTGGGGCCGAAACGTAGTTGTATGTCCCCTCAAAGCCCTCCATGTCCGGCCTTCGAAAAAGGCCATCGGACGAGTCCGGCACCTTATGGTGAGCTGAAGGATCTGCTCGAGCGAGCATTTATCTCAGAAGATCACCATGCGTTAATGGCTACGGTGATTGAAGGGATTTCATCCGCTGAGAATGGATTGCATGAAGCCATCAGAAGTTTACTGACAGGTTTTGAGGTACGCAAAATGATGTACCTTCTGACAGTTCCGCATATAAAATGCGCCCTGTGTAGATAGTAGCCTCCGAGGCTCGGTGTGTTGTCAAAAATGACAGCGTGCTGAGCATCATAATCCCAGGTATAATGTGTCGCCCTTCCTATGCAGGTGGCGAAGGGTCCGGTGGCTAGCCGGACTGATGAATTTGCCGAACTAAAGCGGCAACTTGACGTGGCAGATGTCGACATCGCGCTTGTCAATAGGCGACTTGACGAGTCACAAGGTATGCAATTTCCCCGCGGACACCTGTTAAAGGAGCTTGATGCCCGTGCCTTACAACAAGTATGCTTGACGCAGATGGTGCCACTGCCAAGGAGCAGGCCAGAAAGAGTGACGCGGCTGCCTTAAAGGCGGCCGAAGAGCTAAAAGCCGAACAGGCTGCTCACTGCCAAAGCAAGAAGGAGACGGCCGAGATGGCCGTGGAGTTGAAAAATGCC
>NW_021264220.1:0-3222 GCF_002162155.2 Triticum dicoccoides
CTCGGGGCTGAGGGTCTGCACTAGTAGCTATGTGTTTGATCTCTCTCTCTCGTGTTCTTGATTTGGCACGATCTTGATGTACGAGCTTTGCTATTATAGTTGGATCTTATGATGTTTCTCCCCCTCTACCTTCTTGTAATAGATTGAGTTTTCCCTTTGAAGTTATCTTATCCGATTGAGTCTTTAAGGATTTGAGAACACTTGATGTATGTCTTCCATGTGTTTATCTATGGTGACAATGGGATATTCATGTGATCCACTTGATGTATGTTTTGGTGATCAACTTGCAGGTTCTGTGACCTTGTGAACTTATGCATAGGGGTTGGCACACGTTTTCGTCCTGACTCTCCGGTAGAAACTTTGGGGCACTCTATTAAGTACTTTGTATTGGTTTGAATAGATGAATCTGAGATTGTGTGATGCATCTCGTATAATCATACCCGCAGATACTTGTGGTGACACTGGAGTATCTAGGTGACATTAGGGTTTTTCTTGATGTGTGTCTTAAGGTGTTACTTTACTACAAACTCTAGGGTTGTTTGTGACAGTTATAGGAATAGCCTAATGGATTGATTGGGAAGAATAACTTTGAGGTGGTTTCGTACCCTACAATAATCTCTTCGTTTGTTCTCTGCTATTAGTGACTTTGGAGTGACTCTTTGTAGCATGTTGAGGGATTGTTATATGATCTAATTATGTTATCATTGTTGAGAGAACTTGCACTAGTGAAAGTATGAACCCTAGGCCTTGTTTCGAAGCATTGCAATACCATTTTCGCTCACTTTTACTACTTGCTACCTTGCTGTTTTTATATTTTCAGATTACAAAAACCATATCTACCATCCATATTGCACTTGTATCACCATCTCTTCGCCGAACTAGTGCACCTATACAATTGACCATTGTATTCGGTGTGTTGGGGACACAAGAGACTCTTTGTTATTTGGTTGCAGGGTTGTTTGAGAGAGACCATCTACATCCTACACCTCCCACAGATTGATAAACCTTAGGTCATCCACTTGAGGGAAATTTTCTACTGTCCTACAAAACTCTACGCTTGGAGGCCCAACACGAGTCTACAAGAAGAAGGTTGCATAGTAGACATCAAGCTCTTTTCTGGCGCCGTTGCCGGGGAGGTTAGTGCTTGAAGGTATATCTTTAGATATTGCAATTGATTCTTTTTTTATTGTCTTATCACTAGTTTAGTTTATAAAAGAAAACTACAAAAAATGGAATTGAGGTTGCCTCATATGCTTCATCTTTTTAATGTCTTTCATGAAAATGATGGAAAGGAAAATTGTGCCCAAGTGTTAGAAGAAGAATGCATTAAAATGTTTGGAACTAAATCTTTGAATGATGAGCATGATTGCAATGTTGTTAGTATGAAATCTTTGAATATCCATAGTACCAATGATGATTTCACTAGTCATGATAAAAATGTTTCTTATAAGCATGTCAATTTTTGTGGAGTGCATAGAGTTTGCAAGTACACACCAAAAAGGGAAGATAGATTTTGCAAGAGGCATAAGTATTTAGAAACTAAATGGTTGCAAGATAGGCTAGATGTTTGTGCTGAAAATTTAAATTTTCTTCGCCATCCTTGTGAACTTTGCAATGAACGTGGTCATTTAAATATCCAATGCAAATCGTTTCATGATCAAATCGTGTCCAAAATTTTTGATGACTTGATTTCCCTTACGCATCATAATGAACTTAGTTTACTTCTGGGTTATGAAGAAATGAAACATATAACTAAGGATATTCCAGAATTTTCCCTTGAGAGAGTTCTTGATTTTGATCTAGAGGAAATTTATATGTATTGTGCGGTGAATTGCATCGAAAATACTTATATTGCCAATTACATAAAGACAAGAAAACAAATAGAAGATGAAGAGAATACTAATGAAAGGGAAGAGGTTTCCTAGTATCCTCCTATTCTTTCTTATGATGAATCAAGTAACGAGGAGGATCCTTCTATTCAACCAATCTCATTGATAAGGAGCTCCAAAAATAGGATTAAACCCACACATAATGTGGAGAAGAAAAAGAAAAGATGCAGAAGCAAAGGTAAAAAGGTATCCCTCCCAAATGATGTTGCTCCTATTAATTTTATGCCTATTACTCATTGTGATGATAATAATTGCTATACTATTGGTGCTATCCATACTATTAATGATGAGAGTGATTATGCTTATGATATGCAAAGGCCCAAGCTTGGGGATGCTATGTTTGATGAGAATGACATGTTTGAGAATTTATTTGCTGCAATTAATGTTTGTCCCAAACTTGGGGATGCTATGTTTAATGAAGATGATATTTTTAGTCTACTAAGTTTTTATATGCAAATTTATTATGATGATAGCATGCCTCCTATTTATGATGATTATATTGATGAAAGTGGGTTTGGAAGAGTGTCAACTTTAGTAAGTAATGATCCCACTAATTTAGAGGGTGTTGAATCTTATTGCGATAATTATGAAATTGGATTGGAGAGGTCATGACTTTATTTAGTAATGATTCCACTATCTTGGAAGAGGTTTCAATTGATTATGATGAGAACAAAGTTGCTACTTATGATGATTATTGTGATCATACTTATGTTATAAAAAGTAGTGATGATTATATTTATAAAACTTGTCATGATTATGATTACCCTTTTTCTGAACATTACTCTTTTAATGTGGAAACAATTTATAGTATTCGAGTTTCTTATGATACTCCCACTCTTCCGTATGAGAAGAATTCTGCTTATGTGGAGAGTAGTAAATTTTCTATGCTTGGAAATAATGAGAATAATGCTTTATGTGATGGTTATATAGTTGAATTCATTCATGATGCTATGAAAATTATTATGAGGGAGGAATATATGCTTGTAGGAATTGAAATAATATCAAGTTTCCTGTCTATGTGTTGAAAATCTTGAAGTTTTGCTTGTTTTACCTTCCTATGCTAGTTGAGTCTTGTTTCCGTAAGTTGTTTGCTCACAAAATCCCCATGCATAGGAAGTGGGTTAGACCTAAATGTGCTAGTCATATTCTTCCTGATGCTCCCATTATGTTTCAATTCTTATCTTTCAAGTGAGCATCATTCCAATCATCATGCCTAGCTAGAAAGGCATTAAAGAAAAGCGCTTGTTGGGAGACAACCCAATATTTACCCTTACTGTTTTTGTCTGTTCACATGCTTAAGCTACTATATTAATCATGATTTATAGCTTTTTTT
>NW_021264221.1:0-3222 GCF_002162155.2 Triticum dicoccoides
CTCGGGGCTGAGGGTCTGCACTAGTAGCTATGTGTTTGATCTCTCTCTCTCGTGTTCTTGATTTGGCACGATCTTGATGTACGAGCTTTGCTATTATAGTTGGATCTTATGATGTTTCTCCCCCTCTACCTTCTTGTAATAGATTGAGTTTTCCCTTTGAAGTTATCTTATCCGATTGAGTCTTTAAGGATTTGAGAACACTTGATGTATGTCTTCCATGTGTTTATCTATGGTGACAATGGGATATTCATGTGATCCACTTGATGTATGTTTTGGTGATCAACTTGCAGGTTCTGTGACCTTGTGAACTTATGCATAGGGGTTGGCACACGTTTTCGTCCTGACTCTCCGGTAGAAACTTTGGGGCACTCTATTAAGTACTTTGTATTGGTTTGAATAGATGAATCTGAGATTGTGTGATGCATCTCGTATAATCATACCCGCAGATACTTGTGGTGACACTGGAGTATCTAGGTGACATTAGGGTTTTTCTTGATGTGTGTCTTAAGGTGTTACTTTACTACAAACTCTAGGGTTGTTTGTGACAGTTATAGGAATAGCCTAATGGATTGATTGGGAAGAATAACTTTGAGGTGGTTTCGTACCCTACAATAATCTCTTCGTTTGTTCTCTGCTATTAGTGACTTTGGAGTGACTCTTTGTAGCATGTTGAGGGATTGTTATATGATCTAATTATGTTATCATTGTTGAGAGAACTTGCACTAGTGAAAGTATGAACCCTAGGCCTTGTTTCGAAGCATTGCAATACCATTTTCGCTCACTTTTACTACTTGCTACCTTGCTGTTTTTATATTTTCAGATTACAAAAACCATATCTACCATCCATATTGCACTTGTATCACCATCTCTTCGCCGAACTAGTGCACCTATACAATTGACCATTGTATTCGGTGTGTTGGGGACACAAGAGACTCTTTGTTATTTGGTTGCAGGGTTGTTTGAGAGAGACCATCTACATCCTACACCTCCCACAGATTGATAAACCTTAGGTCATCCACTTGAGGGAAATTTTCTACTGTCCTACAAAACTCTACGCTTGGAGGCCCAACACGAGTCTACAAGAAGAAGGTTCCATAGTAGACATCAAGCTCTTTTCTGGCGCCGTTGCCGGAGAGGTTAGTGCTTGAAGGTATATCTTTAGATATTGCAATTGATTCTTTTTTTATTGTCTTATCACTAGTTTAGTTTATAAAAGAAAACTACAAAAAATGGAATTGAGGTTGCCTCATATGCTTCATCTTTTTAATGTCTTTCATGAAAATGATGGAAAGGAAAATTGTGCCCAAGTGTTAGAAGAAGAATGCATTAAAATGTTTGGAACTAAATCTTTGAATGATGAGCATGATTGCAATGTTGTTAGTATGAAATCTTTGAATATCCATAGTACCAATGATGATTTCACTAGTCATGATAAAAATGTTTCTTATAAGCATGTCAATTTTTGTGGAGTGCATAGAGTTTGCAAGTACACACCAAAAAGGGAAGATAGATTTTGCAAGAGGCATAAGTATTTAGAAACTAAATGGTTGCAAGATAGGCTAGATGTTTGTGCTGAAAATTTAAATTTTCTTCGCCATCCTTGTGAACTTTGCAATGAACGTGGTCATTTAAATATCCAATGCAAATCGTTTCATGATCAAATCGTGTCCAAAATTTTTGATGACTTGATTTCCCTTACGCATCATAATGAACTTAGTTTACTTCTGGGTTATGAAGAAATGAAACATATAACTAAGGATATTCCAGAATTTTCCCTTGAGAGAGTTCTTGATTTTGATCTAGAGGAAATTTATATGTATTGTGCGGTGAATTGCATCGAAAATACTTATATTGCCAATTACATAAAGACAAGAAAACAAATAGAAGATGAAGAGAATACTAATGAAAGGGAAGAGGTTTCCTAGTATCCTCCTATTCTTTCTTATGATGAATCAAGTAACGAGGAGGATCCTTCTATTCAACCAATCTCATTGATAAGGAGCTCCAAAAATAGGATTAAACCCACACATAATGTGGAGAAGAAAAAGAAAAGATGCAGAAGCAAAGGTAAAAAGGTATCCCTCCCAAATGATGTTGCTCCTATTAATTTTATGCCTATTACTCATTGTGATGATAATAATTGCTATACTATTGGTGCTATCCATACTATTAATGATGAGAGTGATTATGCTTATGATATGCAAAGGCCCAAGCTTGGGGATGCTATGTTTGATGAGAATGACATGTTTGAGAATTTATTTGCTGCAATTAATGTTTGTCCCAAACTTGGGGATGCTATGTTTAATGAAGATGATATTTTTAGTCTACTAAGTTTTTATATGCAAATTTATTATGATGATAGCATGCCTCCTATTTATGATGATTATATTGATGAAAGTGGGTTTGGAAGAGTGTCAACTTTAGTAAGTAATGATCCCACTAATTTAGAGGGTGTTGAATCTTATTGCGATAATTATGAAATTGGATTGGAGAGGTCATGACTTTATTTAGTAATGATTCCACTATCTTGGAAGAGGTTTCAATTGATTATGATGAGAACAAAGTTGCTACTTATGATGATTATTGTGATCATACTTATGTTATAAAAAGTAGTGATGATTATATTTATAAAACTTGTCATGATTATGATTACCCTTTTTCTGAACATTACTCTTTTAATGTGGAAACAATTTATAGTATTCGAGTTTCTTATGATACTCCCACTCTTCCGTATGAGAAGAATTCTGCTTATGTGGAGAGTAGTAAATTTTCTATGCTTGGAAATAATGAGAATAATGCTTTATGTGATGGTTATATAGTTGAATTCATTCATGATGCTATGAAAATTATTATGAGGGAGGAATATATGCTTGTAGGAATTGAAATAATATCAAGTTTCCTGTCTATGTGTTGAAAATCTTGAAGTTTTGCTTGTTTTACCTTCCTATGCTAGTTGAGTCTTGTTTCCGTAAGTTGTTTGCTCACAAAATCCCCATGCATAGGAAGTGGGTTAGACCTAAATGTGCTAGTCATATTCTTCCTGATGCTCCCATTATGTTTCAATTCTTATCTTTCAAGTGAGCATCATTCCAATCATCATGCCTAGCTAGAAAGGCATTAAAGAAAAGCGCTTGTTGGGAGACAACCCAATATTTACCCTTACTGTTTTTGTCTGTTCACATGCTTAAGCTACTATATTAATCATGATTTATAGCTTTTTTT
>NW_021264222.1:0-1620 GCF_002162155.2 Triticum dicoccoides
AAAAAAAATCAGAGAGAAGGAATCATCGCGTTTTACGATACGGAGCCGCCGCCAAGCCCTAATCTCTCTCGGGAGGGCTGATCTGGAGTCCGTTCGGGGCTCTGGAGAGGGGAATCCGTCGCCGTTGTCATCATCAACCTTCCTCCATCACCAATTTCATGATGCTCACTGCCGTGCGTGAGTAATTCCATCGTAGGCTTGCTGGACGGTGATGAGTTGGATGAGATTTACCATGTAATTGAGTTAGTTTTGTTAGGGTTTGATCCCTAGTATCCATTATGTTCTAAGATTGATGTTGATATGACTTTGCTATGCTTAATGCTTGTCACTAGGGCCCGAGCGCCATGATTTCAAATATGAACCTATTATATTTTCATGAATATATGTGAGTTCTTGATCCTATCTTGCAAGTCTATAGTCACCTATTATGTGTTATGATCTGACAACCCCGAAGTGACAACAATCGGGACCACTCTCGGTGATGACCGTAGTTTGAGGAGTTCATGTATTCACTAAGTGTTAATGCTTTGGTCCGGTACTCTATTAAAAGGAGGCCTTAATATCGCTTACTTTCCAATAGGACCCCGCTTCCACGGGAGGGTAGGACAAAAGATGCCATGCAAGTTCTTTTCCATAAGCATGTATGCCTATATTCGGAATACATGCCTACATTACATTGATGAACTAGAGCTAGTTCTGTGTCACCCTATGTTATAACTATTGCATGAGGAATCGCATCCGACTTAATTATCCATCACTGATCCAATGCCTACGAGCTTTTCACATATTGATCTTTGCTTAGTTACTTTACCATTGCTGCTGTTACAATTACTACAAAACTGCCACTATTACTTTTGCCACTGTTACTGTCGTGGAATTAACACGTCAGATGTCCTCATGAAAGGACTTAGTCGTGGAGCCATCACAACGGGTTAGCTTGGAGGGGTTAAACCGGACAAGGGACACGAGAGTTTATACTAGTTCGGCCCCTTCGATGAAGGTAAAAGCCTACATCTAGTTGTGATGGGATTGATTGGGGTTTGATGACCAGGGAGCAAATACACTTGCCTGAGTCTCGAGTTGTTGTCTGTTGTCGCTGAACCGCTCTGCCGGGTCATCCCTTTATATACATAGGTTGACGCACGGCCGGTCTACAGAGTCCCGAGGCCGACTCATACAAGGGTCCAGATCAGTCTCTCCTTTCCTAACTTACAACACAAGTTTACATAATGATGGCGGTTTGTTATCATGGGCCCTAATCCGCCACTGGGCTCCGGGCTTCTATGCTTCACAGTAAAAGGCTATCTGAGTCTTCATGGTCTTCAATACGGTTGAGGGTAAAGCGGCCCCTCCTGGGCGGTTTATCCCCAATAGTTATATCCCCAACATTAGGCCCCAGAGTGATTTGAATTTGTTCATATCAATCTTCAGTACCTTAGAAAAATCCTGTGAACATTTTTTCCTTTGCCTCTCGTAAACCGCCATGATGTCTTGTTGTATGAACTTTGTTAAACCGTTGTGACGTCATCCTCTGGATACAGCAATGGATCATCATGACGTCATCTCTGTAAAAAAATGAAAAATAAAAAGATTCCCTTCATTAATGTTATCCCAGAAATT
>NW_021264223.1:0-1620 GCF_002162155.2 Triticum dicoccoides
AAAAAAAATCAGAGAGAAGGAATCATCGCGTTTTACGATACGGAGCCGCCGCCAAGCCCTAATCTCTCTCGGGAGGGCTGATCTGGAGTCCGTTCGGGGCTCTGGAGAGGGGAATCCGTCGCCGTTGTCATCATCAACCTTCCTCCATCACCAATTTCATGATGCTCACTGCCGTGCGTGAGTAATTCCATCGTAGGCTTGCTGGACGGTGATGAGTTGGATGAGATTTACCATGTAATTGAGTTAGTTTTGTTAGGGTTTGATCCCTAGTATCCATTATGTTCTAAGATTGATGTTGATATGACTTTGCTATGCTTAATGCTTGTCACTAGGGCCCGAGCGCCATGATTTCAAATATGAACCTATTATATTTTCATGAATATATGTGAGTTCTTGATCCTATCTTGCAAGTCTATAGTCACCTATTATGTGTTATGATCTGACAACCCTGAAGTGACAACAATCGGGACCACTCTCGGTGATGACCGTAGTTTGAGGAGTTCATGTATTCACTAAGTGTTAATGCTTTGGTCCGGTACTCTATTAAAAGGAGGCCTTAATATCGCTTACTTTCCAATAGGACCCCGCTTCCACGGGAGGGTAGGACAAAAGATGCCATGCAAGTTCTTTTCCATAAGCATGTATGCCTATATTCGGAATACATGCCTACATTACATTGATGAACTAGAGCTAGTTCTGTGTCACCCTATGTTATAACTATTGCATGAGGAATCGCATCCGACTTAATTATCCATCACTGATCCAATGCCTACGAGCTTTTCACATATTGATCTTTGCTTAGTTACTTTACCGTTGCTGCTGTTACAATTACTACAAAACTGCCACTATTACTTTTGCCACTGTTACTGTCGTGGAATTAACACGTCAGATGTCCTCATGAAAGGACTTAGTCGTGGAGCCATCACAACGGGTTAGCTTGGAGGGGTTAAACCGGACAAGGGACACGAGAGTTTATACTAGTTCGGCCCCTTCGATGAAGGTAAAAGCCTACATCTAGTTGTGATGGGATTGATTGGGGTTTGATGACCAGGGAGCAAATACACTTGCCTGAGTCTCGAGTTGTTGTCTGTTGTCGCTGAACCGCTCTGCCGGGTCATCCCTTTATATACATAGGTTGACGCACGGCCGGTCTACAGAGTCCCGAGGCCGACTCATACAAGGGTCCAGATCAGTCTCTCCTTTCCTAACTTACAACACAAGTTTACATAATGATGGCGGTTTGTTATCATGGGCCCTAATCCGCCACTGGGCTCCGGGCTTCTATGCTTCACAGTAAAAGGCTATCTGAGTCTTCATGGTCTTCAATACGGTTGAGGGTAAAGCGGCCCCTCCTGGGCGGTTTATCCCCAATAGTTATATCCCCAACATTAGGCCCCAGAGTGATTTGAATTTGTTCATATCAATCTTCAGTACCTTAGAAAAATCCTGTGAACATTTTTTCCTTTGCCTCTCGTAAACCGCCATGATGTCTTGTTGTATGAACTTTGTTAAACCGTTGTGACGTCATCCTCTGGATACAGCAATGGATCATCATGACGTCATCTCTGTAAAAAAATGAAAAATAAAAAGATTCCCTTCATTAATGTTATCCCAGAAATT
>NW_021264224.1:0-1112 GCF_002162155.2 Triticum dicoccoides
TAGGCTGCCTTGGGACGTCCTCCCACCTCCTTGGCCGCCACCCCTTGCTCCTATATAAGTAGATCCATCTAGTAGCTTTTCCTTGGGATTTGTTTAGTTAAAAGTTAGCCATTGCAACTTCGTGTACTTCGTTTGTGTCCAACGACCAGACCAAGACCGCTTCCGGATCCCCACCATTATCAATACTTCATATATATTCGCAATATTCAGATTGCTTTATCATATTCTTGCTCGTTCTTCGATTGCTTGCAGGAATAGACCTTCGTGGTCAGGTTGATCGTGCTCCAGCATGGTCAATAACCTCTCGGAGTTGGTTTAGCGATTGCTAAGGCGCAACGTTGTGCACGTTTGTAGTCGGATCGTCAAAGTCGTCTCCACCAAATCGATAATTATCATCTCATCGAAAGATCGGGACACCCTCGCCTCTATCAAGTAGTAGGTATATAATCAGGGTGTAACCGACAATATTCACTCCACCAAACCAAAGCATAACCAGTGAAAGAACCAACCGCAACCTTAACCTTTTTATGTTCATCGAAATTATGGGAAGCAAATATATTTTTTATGTCGAACTCCCATTCAATATATAAAGCAGGTTTAAAACGGCCATTAAATGGTGGTATAGATACATTAACCTGATCATGTGCATTTGGATGGTTGTGCACCTCTCGTGACGGTTGTGGTATTTGCAAAGGTGGTGGCACGTCTCCCGCGATCGACAAAGCCCATGAATTGACTCTGGATCCTGTCATGATTAGTAGAACAATAAACAAAACCCAAAAATAATGTTCCTATAACTACTAGGATGTGGTGGTAAAACGCTCACAGTAAAGCAAATATCAATGTCTTACAAGTTCTTACCATGCAGCAGGCGGTGATCGGCAACCAGCGGTGTCAAGTAACTCCGAATATTGAGTAAAGCGATTGCCAGGGGAGCGTACGTATACACGGTGTAGAAATATGTGGAGCTGGGTTGGCTATATATGGTAGCAAAAGATTAGCAATAATCAATTCAAAGATGCAATGTTGAATAAACGCTCAACGACGATACTGTGCTGGTCCTAGGCTAGACCGGACTAGAGACGCGAGCCTAGAACACTAATGAGGTCACG
>NW_021264225.1:0-1228 GCF_002162155.2 Triticum dicoccoides
ACCCGGTACAGGTGGGCTTGGGACAGACTAGGCACAGTGGCCCGGTGTACCAAGTGGCACCCGGTTGGTGGGCTTGGGAACCCTGCACACATCGTTTGGGGCCGTAAGCGACACCCCGGCCGGATCTCCTTGCGGATGGAACCCGAATAGGCGATAAACCTGGACTAGGGACTTGTTCGGTTAGTCAGGTCGTGGCCGACTCCCTCGCCCGGCTTCCGCTTGAAGGTTGCCGAGGTACATGACGTGTACAGGGCGATAAGTGGCGAAAGCGTGTGTGAAGAAGTACACCCCTGCAGGGTTAACATCATCTATTCGAATAGCCGGATTCCTCGGATATGGAAACTTGGACCCCTTGTACAGTTCATAGACAAGTGAAAGTGGATACTCTAAAACACGCAAGATAAGCGTGAGTGCTATGGATGGCGTTCTCGTAGGGAGACGGGAGCGG
Source organism: Triticum dicoccoides (assembly GCF_002162155.2). Lineage (NCBI taxonomy): Eukaryota > Viridiplantae > Streptophyta > Magnoliopsida > Poales > Poaceae > Triticum > Triticum dicoccoides. The sequence goes on from NW_021264225.1 coordinate 449, forward strand.
ATCCATAGTGGTGTATTGGTTGGTGAATATGTGGACTCGTGTGCGCCACCTCAAAGAGTTGCTTGCAGTCGTAGTTCAGGATAGCCACCGAGTCAAAGCTGGCTTGCTGCAGTCAAACCCCTCCACCCCCTTGTTGATAATGATGCATATGTAGATAGATCTGATGTAAGTCTTGCTGGGTACATTTGTACTCACGTTTGCCTATTTTATGTTTTGCAGAGAGACTTCAGTCTCACTAGTAGTTCCGCGTGGACTTCGACGTTTAGCTTGATACCTCAGCTACGATCTTGTGCCCTCGGCAGGATCTGATAGATAGTCCGGCTTCTCAGCCTTTTTCATTTATAGATGTCTGTACTCAGACATGATAGCTTCCGCTTGTGTTTTGACTTGTATGCTCTGATTGTTGGGTCATGAGACCCATGTTTGTAATGTCTCGCTCCTCGGAGCCTATTGAATAAACTACTTGAGTCGTAGAGTCATTTTGTGATGCCATGTTGTATTGCACATATCGAGCATATTGTGTGTATGTTATTGAAATGCTTGGTATGTGTGGGATCTGACTATCTAGTTGTTTATCTTTAGTAGCCTCTCTTACCGGGAAATGTCTCCTAGTGTTACCGCTGAGCCATGGTAGCTTGCTACTGCTCTGGAACACTTAGGCTGGCCGGCATGTGTCCTTCTTCGTTCCTGTGTCTGTCCCTTCGGGGAAATGTCACGCTTTGAGTACCGGAGTCCTGTTAGCCCGCTACAGCCCGGTTTACCGGAGTCCTGCTAGCCCAG
>NW_021264226.1:0-1113 GCF_002162155.2 Triticum dicoccoides
ATCCTTGGGTGGTAGAGCACAAAACCTTTATTAAAAAGACGTACAATGACCGAGGCCAACAGATGACGGATGGAGATACACTCAAAGAGCACAACTCATGTTTCACGCGTTGGTTCAAGCATAAGCTTCTGTCGTACCCTTTACATGAGGATTCTTCCGCGGAAGAACAACTCATATTCGCCTTGTCACAGGGCGCCGAGCACAACCTGATGACCTATGAGGCGTACGATATCAACGGCTACACATTCTACACCGAGGCCAAGGACATGAAGAGCGATGGTTATCAGAACTCCGGGGTAACGATGGAATCCTACACCGGTAACGACAAGGACAGATACTACGGAAGGATCGAGGAGATCTGGGAGCTGAGCTACGCTGGAGAGAAGGTCCCGATGTTCCGTGTTAGATGGGCCAAGAACGTCATAAAAGAAGACCGGTATTTCACCACCATGGTTATACCCAAAGCCAAATCCAAGACCGCGGGCGCAAACGTCACCGCGAAAAATGAGCCATGGGTACTGGCTTCCCAAGTGGACCAATGCTTCTTCATTACCGACCCGCCAAAGCCCAGTCGTGTTGTCGTGAGGAGAGGCAAAAGGAAGATCATCGGAATGGATGGAGTAGCCAATGAGCAAGACTTCGACAAGTACGGCGACCCGAGGATCGAACATGACGACGATGATGAAGTAGCAGCATACACCACAAGAAGAAGCAGGACCACCCTACCTAAATGACGTCCGTTCCACAAAAGAACTCCATTTGCGAAAAAGAAGGGCAAGAAGATTGTGAACAGATAGCTAGCTAAGATCGATTGTATTTAAATCGTAGCCTTCATTTCTCGATTGTATTTCATGGGTACTTTTTGAACTATCATGAATATTTTTAAATTTCATGGACACTCGTTCTCGATCCCTCTCCATCTCGATCGCTATCCCACCTCGCCAGATCCGGCCCCCCTTGCCGCCGAGCACCCCCCCAGTCCACCGGCCGCCGCCGCCGACCCCCCGCACCCTCGATTCCCCTACTCAACCGCCGCCGCCGACCCCCCGCACCCCGCGCACCGTCTTATAAAAAAATTTAGTATCAAACAGCTTTTTAAATGCTACTGTCTTA
>NW_021264227.1:0-1710 GCF_002162155.2 Triticum dicoccoides
CGTTTGTTGCTTTATTTATTTTATTTTGTTTCTACTTACAATAAAATACTTATTGTTGCTCTTTTTATTTTGTTTCCAGTATTTTTGTTTTGTTTTCTGCATTATTTATTTCCTTTTCTGCATTATTTATTTTCTTTTGTTTTTTGCTTTATTTTTTAATTCTTTTTGTTTTTAGGTCAGCAAAATTATAAATTTTCTGTTAGTGCCATTAGTTTTAGAAAAATTATAAACTTTCTGTTAGTGCCATTAGTTTTAGAAAAATTATAAATTTGAATAGTTAAAATTTGAATTCTTTGAAATTTGTGTGAATCACAAGTTTGTGATTAACTTTACTAAAAAGATAATATATATCACATCCGAATCATAGACAGGACGAGGGCCGACGGGGGCGGATACCAAAACCATCGCAGTATATAAGATGCAATAATAAAAGTAAGAAAATAATACAAGTATCTATCTAAACATACAAGTAAGAATATTTTTCCTTTCAGAAAGAAGATAAGAACAAGAGGCTCACCACGGTGGTGCCGGCGATGAGATCGACGCAACGGACCGCTAAACCTAGACAAATATTCAGGAAAATGGAGCTTGGAGGTCGAGCTTGGAGAGGAGAAAGCTTAAGTAGTGTGGCTCGGGCATTCCATCGAACACTTTGTGTGCATAGGAGGTGAGCTAGAGCACCACCAAGCCCTCTCCCGCTCGGCGGCCAGAAAAAACAGAGCAGTGTGCTCTGCTCTTAAGCGAGGGGTATATATGGGTGCCTCATTGGTCCCGGTTGGTGGCATAAACCGGGACTAAAGGGCAGCCTTTGATCCCGGTTCATGCCACCAACCGAGACCAATGATGGTGGGCCAGGAGCGAGGCCCATTGGTTCCGGTTCGTCCCATCAATCGGGACCAAAAGATCCAGACAAACCGGGACCAATGGTCCACGTGGCCCGACCGGACCCCGGGGCTCACGAACCGGGTCCAATGCCACCATGGGTCCCGGTTCTAGACTGAACCGGGACTAATGGGCTGACCCGGCTTGGACCTTTGCCCCCTTTTCTACTAGTGACTCTGGACCAAAGACGCTGCAATATTGTTTGATGGTGCTGTGATGAGCGCAATGGCTTGGTCGAGACAACTGTAGCACCGTGTTAATTGATCGATCAATGGTGGACGCGACCGGGAAGACGCAGGTGGGACGTGAGGGGTGTGCGGTGTCGGCCTCCTTGGCTTCTTCCCCGCACGGCTACTTCCTACACTAGCTTCTTCAACTGGTTCCTCGTTCTCGTCGTATGTACGTATGCATGAGGAACGTTCCATACACGTGTCTAGCTTGTTCCCCCTCATATAGGCTGGATCGCTTCTCTGCTGATTAATTCCATGACGACTGTCTACCAGTCCATGCGTGGGCATGCTTGCAGGTCAGCAAGAACTAGCACAAGAACAAGAACGATAAGAGATCAAATCCATGGATGCTCTTGCGGCAGAATTATATATGTTTTGTCGATTAGTTGTTTTTTTGAACCGAGGCGTGATACGCACCCAGCTTTTCAGCAATTAATAAAGTCCCATCAAGCAAGTAAAAGGTCTCAAGGCTACGATAGCGAACTGAAAACACAAGAGCGACGTGGATACAGAGCATCTGCTCCAAACTAGTATGCAGACTCAAAAAGACAAAAGACTAGTGGCATGTTTGGTTACCTGCATTTCCCTCAGCCAAACC
>NW_021264228.1:0-1558 GCF_002162155.2 Triticum dicoccoides
AATTTTAATTTTCTGCAACGTTCCCCAACAGTGGCATCATGAGCTAGGTCTATGCGTAGTTCTCTTTGCACGAGTAGAACACAATTTTGTTGTGGGCGTGGATTTTGTCATCTTACTTGCCTCTACTAGTCTTTTCTTGCTCAACGGTATTGTGGGATGAAGCGGCCCGGACCAACCTTACACGTACGCTTACGTGAGACCGGTTCCACCGACTGACATGCACTAGTTGCATAAGGTGGCTGGCGGGTGTCTGTCTCTCCCACTTTAGTTGGAGCGGAATCGATGAACAGGGCCCTTATGAAGGGTAAATAGAAGTTGACAAAATCACGTTGTGGTGATTCGTAGGTAAGAAAACGTTCTTGCTAGAACCCAATTGCAGCCACGTAAAAGATGCAACAACAAATTAGAGGACGTCTAACTTGTTTTTGCAGCGATTGATCATGTGATGTGATATGGCCAGAAGTTGTGACGAATGATGAATTGTGATGTATGAGATCATGTTCTTTGTAATAGGATTCACGACTTGCATGTCGATGAGTATGACAACCGGCAGGAGCCATAGGAGTTGTCTTTATTTTTTTGTATGACCTGCGTGTCATTGAATAACGTCATGTAAACTACTTTACTTTATTGCTAAACGTTAGTCATAGAAGTAGAAGTAGTCGTTGGCGTGACAACTTCATGAAGACACGATGATGGAGATCATGGTGTCAAGCCGGTGACAAGATGATCATGGAGCCCCGAAGATGAAGATCAATGGAGCTATATGATATTGGCCATATCATGTCACAACTATATAATTGCATGTGATGTTTATTATGTTTTGCATCTTGTTTACTTAGGACGACGGTAGTAAATAAGATGATCCCTTACAAAAAATTTCAAGAAGTGTTCTCCCCTAACTATGCACCATTGCTACAGTTCGTCGCTTCTAAGCACCACGTGATGATCGGGTGTGATGGATTCTTACGTTCACATACAACGGGTGTAAGACAGTTTTACACAGCGAAAACACTTAGGGTTAACTTGACGAGCCTAGCATGTGCAGACATGGCCTCGGAACACGGAGACCGAAAGGTCGAACACGAATCATATGGAAGATACGATCAACATGAGAATGTTCACCGATGATGACTAGTCCGTCTCACGTGATGATCGGACACGGGCTAGTCAACTCGGATCGTGTAACACTTAGATGACTAGAGGGATGTCTAATCTAAGTGGGAGTTCATAATTTGATTAGAACTTTATTATCATGAACTTAGTCTAAAACCTTTGCAAATATGTCTTGTAGATCAATGGCCAACGCTAATGTCAACATGAACTTCAACGCGTTCCTAGAGAAAACCAAGCTGAAAGATGATGGCAGCAACTATACGGACTGGGTCCGGAACCTGAGGATCATCCTCATAGCTGCCAGGAAACAATATGTCCTAGAAGGACCGCTAGGTGACGCTCCCGTCCCAGAGAACCAAGACATTATGAATGCTTGGCAGTCTCGTGCTGATGATTACTCCCTCGTTCAGTGCGGCATGCTTTACAGCTTAGAACCGGGGCT
>NW_021264229.1:0-1481 GCF_002162155.2 Triticum dicoccoides
TTCCTGTGTCTGTCCCTTCGGGGAAATGTCACGCATTGAGTACCGGAGTCCTGTTAGCCCGCTACAGCCCGGTTTACCGGAGTCCTGCTAGCCCAGTGCTACAGCCCGGACCCACTTGCTGATGACCGACACGTTCGAAGTTGGGTCATGGATGCCTGTCCCTATAAGTCTGTGCCACTCTGGGTTTACGACTAGTCATGTCAGCCCGGGCTCCTTATCATATGGATGCTAGCGACACTATCATATACGTGAGCCAAAAGGCGCAAACGGTCTCGGGCAAAGGTAAGGCGACACCCGCGGGGATACCGTGCGTGAGGCCGCAAAGTGATATGAGGTGTTACAAGCTAGATCGATGTGACATCGAGTCGGGGTCCTGACACATAAGGCCGAGCCTTCCACCCTTTACCAAGTATATAGATGCATTAATTAAATAAGAGATATTGTGATATCCCAACATAAACCTGTCCACCAAGGAGAAATCTTCAACTTCACCTGCAGCTAGCAACACTATAAGAGGGGCTGAGCAAAGCGGTAACATAGCCAAACGATGGTTTGCTAGGAATGGTGTAAAAGGTTAGAGGTTCATGGCAATTTGGGATGGCTTGATGAGCAAAAGATAGGTAACGCAGCATAGCGATAGAACAAAGAAACTAGCATAGCAATGATAGTAGTGAGATCCAGGGTAGCGGTCATCTTGCCTGAAATCCCGCTAGGAAGAAGAACGAGTCCATGAAGAAGATGAGGCCACGAAGACGAACCAAGCGTAGACGAACGCATCCTCACGATCGCAACGAAACGGGAACTATCGAGAAGAAGCACACAACATGGTAAACACACCACACATGAACAAGGCATGATGCACAACCAAGCATGATGCATGACAAAGCTACATGGGGCTACTCACGGCAAGAGATGATGCAAACAAGAAAAACACATCAAGGCAAGTTTAAATGAGGCCGGGAACAACATATAACAATTCCGGAAAGTCCTCATATGCATATTTCGAAATTGGTCCAGATCTGAATAAACCTTATGTTCAAGTTGTTAAACAGCAAGTTAAGATGCACCACGATGATCTACACGAGATTCTAGTCAAGTTACATATAAAGTTCATTAGATTTGGAGCTACGACCTAGAAGATATGAGCAAAACAAGTTAAACATGGCATTGATGCAAAATGCATACAAACATCAAGCAAACACCTCAAAACAAGGATGCAACATGATAATATGAAACTACATGCAAAATCAAGCAAATTCATATAGAGCACACTCAAAACGGAGCAACGGCGCAACACATACGAACTATACAAGTTATGACAACAATCTGTCCAAAACAGCGACTAGGCATCTTGCAAGCATCAAAACAATAAGATACAACACCCCAACATGATAACAAAAGGCATGGGCATGAAGTACAGGTAAAGCATAACAAAACATGAACACTGAGCTATCTCCAGAAATCACTAGAACATGCTCAAA
>NW_021264230.1:0-1481 GCF_002162155.2 Triticum dicoccoides
TTCCTGTGTCTGTCCCTTCGGGGAAATGTCACGCATTGAGTACCGGAGTCCTGTTAGCCCGCTACAGCCCGGTTTACCGGAGTCCTGCTAGCCCAGTGCTACAGCCCGGACCCACTTGCTGATGACCGACACGTTCGAAGTTGGGTCATGGATGCCTGTCCCTATAAGTCTGTGCCACTCTGGGTTTACGACTAGTCATGTCAGCCCGGGCTCCTTATCATATGGATGCTAGCGACACTATCATATACGTGAGCCAAAAGGCGCAAACGGTCTCGGGCAAAGGTAAGGCGACACCCGCGGGGATACCGTGCGTGAGGCCGCAAAGTGATATGAGGTGTTACAAGCTAGATCGATGTGACATCGAGTCGGGGTCCTGACACATAAGGCCGAGCCTTCCACCCTTTACCAAGTATATAGATGCATTAATTAAATAAGAGATATTGTGATATCCCAACATAAACCTGTCCACCAAGGAGAAATCTTCAACTTCACCTGCAGCTAGCCACACTATAAGAGGGGCTGAGCAAAGCGGTAACATAGCCAAACGATGGTTTGCTAGGAATGGTGTAAAAGGTTAGAGGTTCATGGCAATTTGGGATGGCTTGATGAGCAAAAGATAGGTAACGCAGCATAGCGATAGAACAAAGAAACTAGCATAGCAATGATAGTAGTGAGATCCAGGGTAGCGGTCATCTTGCCTGAAATCCCGCTAGGAAGAAGAACGAGTCCATGAAGAAGATGAGGCCACGAAGACGAACCAAGCGTAGACGAACGCATCCTCACGATCGCAACGAAACGGGAACTATCGAGAAGAAGCACACAACATGGTAAACACACCACACATGAACAAGGCATGATGCACAACCAAGCATGACGCATGACAAAGCTACATGGGGATACTCACGGCAAGAGATGATGCAAACAAGAAAAACACATCAAGGCAAGTTTAAATGAGGCCGGGAACAACATATAACAATTCCGGAAAGTCCTCATATGCATATTTCGAAATTGGTCCAGATCTGAATAAACCTTATGTTCAAGTTGTTAAACAGCAAGTTAAGATGCACCACGATGATCTACACGAGATTCTAGTCAAGTTACATATAAAGTTCATTAGATTTGGAGCTACGACCTAGAAGATATGAGCAAAACAAGTTAAACATGGCATTGATGCAAAATGCATACAAACATCAAGCAAACACCTCAAAACAAGGATGCAACATGATAATATGAAACTACATGCAAAATCAAGCAAATTCATATAGAGCACACTCAAAACGGAGCAACGGCGCAACACATACGAACTATACAAGTTATGACAACAATCTGTCCAAAACAGCGACTAGGCATCTTGCAAGCATCAAAACAATAAGATACAACACCCCAACATGATAACAAAAGGCATGGGCATGAAGTACAGGTAAAGCATAACAAAACATGAACACTGAGCTATCTCCAGAAATCACTAGAACATGCTCAAA
>NW_021264231.1:0-3341 GCF_002162155.2 Triticum dicoccoides
ACACACTCTTAACCCAATAACCATAATATGTTCATGCCCTTTATTTTAGCGAGGCATCATTTTTATGTTGCCGCTTATCCTACTTCTAACCCTCAGTGGCCTCAGTGTTCACACAAACCAAAGTGTGTTTGAATGTTGTTTTTTCCCTGCCAGTTTTTTCAGAGGTGCTCATGTGTGATTATCGATGTTTTCTTTCGTCTCTTTATGATTTTAGTGGTTGTTTATTTGCAATCCAGATCGTCGCGGTACGAAAGAAAAACAGACGTGCCCTATAGGTTACAAGTTTGCTTTTAAAATAATATTTTAAAATATTTAATAGGTAAAAATAACATCATATTCAAATTCTACATATTTTTCTCTTCAAATCTCATATATAACATGTTAAAATCAGAGTTACGGTTTAATAGATATGGATAATTAAGAAAAATATTTGTTTGACTTAAATATCTTCCAAAATAATATTTAAAGAATATTTAACAAACAAAATAACATCATATTCAGATTCTACACATTTTTCTAATCAATTTTCATATATAACATGTCAAAATCGGAGTTACGGTTTAAAAGATATGGATAATTTAGAAAAACATTTGTTTGACTTATATATGATCGGCGGATGAATTATCTAATACGTCAGGGGGGTTTCCGTAAAAATGTAACATAACGGTTCGGTTATGACTTAAGTGTGTACTGCGGGTTAATTCATGAAAAATGCAGGGGGTTTTCTGCAAAAGTGCGTGGCGGACCGCCGAGACCCAATTTGTTTTATTATTAGGTAGAGATTTTTTTGCGAGGGGACCATTGGCTTTTGTAAGAAACAGTATCTGAAAAAGTTCGTGCATTTAAGAAAATGTTTGTGGCTTTGAAAACGTTCACAGATTTGAAAATAATAATATGGATTTATTAGAAAAAGTTCAACACTTGAAAAACGTTTGTGAAGTTAAAATAAATGTTCGTCAATTCAAAAATTGTTCATGAATTTGGAAAAATATTTACTAATTAGAGCATTGAAGAAATTTTAATAGTGTTCATGAATTTCTAAAAATTATTCAGGAGTTTTATTTTTTAATGAAATTGATTTTTTTTCAAGAATTAAGAAACATTTCATAAAATTAAAAATTTATTTTATATTTTAAAATGTGGAAGAATTTGAAAATTGTTCACCAAATTGAATATACATTCATAAATGTTTAAAAATTATTCTCAAATTTCAAAAATGTTCATGAATTTTTTTGACAGAGTTATAAAAAGCTCAGAAATTTCAAAACTACTCATGATTTATGAAAAAAATCACGAATTTCAAAAAAATACAAAAAATTAAAATAAAAAAAGAGGGAGAAAACCAAACAAAAAACTGGTCAAAAGCTTCCCAAAACCGGACATCTGATAAAACAGTTGTCGTTAACCGGTCCTCTGTCAAACCGGTGAACCGATCTCTGATCACCGAGTGTTCTGTCTCTCGCATTATATGGGCCGGCCCATTCGTCGCGACTGTTCAAAGCAGAGATGTGCGCTGCCTACGATTAGCGAAGTAACCGACTTTATAAGCGCGGAATAGAAAAGGCACGCTTATTTGTTTCTTCATAGTTTGGGCCTGTTTTTTTCTCTGTTGTTTTTTATCCGGTTTCCGCTATTTGCTGGTCGAGTTTTCTTTGCTTTCTTTATTTTCCCCCTATTTTCCTATGGTTTTTCTTTTGCCTTGGATATGCCTTTATCAGTGTTAGCTAAAGACTTATTAAGAGCCAAAGACCCACGTTTTGTGTGAAACACAGTCGAGGAGTTCAATCTAGGGACAATTACATTTGAGCCCCTAGTTGTATCACACCCGTTTGATTTGTCCCCAAATTAAAAAAAAAACATTCTTTCTGTCCATGCTCGTTTGCTCTTCTTATGCTTTTGCCGTTCGACTATTTGATCGTCATTTTGAAAACTTCATAACAAATTGATACTAACCCAAATGCAAATAAGATATCAAAATGTTCATAAAAACAACACATATATGTGCATATCATTTGCATTCATGACAAAAGTGCTGGAAAGTCTCCATCTCAATTTGAGCTCATATGACCTCAAGATGAATAGAAAAATCCCAAAAAGTGATAAAAATGCAAAAAAAGAAAATCTGAATCATTTTTGTGGCAAACATTGATGAATGGAGCTCTTATAAAGTTTCATTAGGGAATGACATTTGTGAAAGTCGTGGCAAAAAAATCAGCACTCCAAAATGTTTTTTTTAGGATGACTACCCAAACTCCACAAAACTACATCACTTTGTGTATTCAGATAGCATCAGTGGGCGTAGCGCTACCGGCACGTCCACGGTCAACCTGCAGTCCACTAGGCGTCTTGCTCTTGCAGGTAGTTCATGTGCTAGGCTATTCTGCTGTCTCTTGACTGACTTGATTTGAACAGAGACGAATGCCAGCATTGCTTCCTTTATCTCACTGACTAACCAAAACCATTCCGATCGGTAGATATCGTTTCCTCTCAGCACATTCGCCATCACTGCATTATCTGTTTCAATAATGATCAGTCCCATGTATAGCCTCGACAATGGTTTCAGTCCAATCCAAAGTGCCATTCCCTTGGCTTCTTACACTGATTTGCATGTAGAAACTGAACACTGATGCAACCTTTCTGTCGGAAACGGGGCAGAGCTGGGCGGGTACAGTTGCACGGAATAACATGGGGGCCGTATGCTACTCATCTAGCGAACAAAATGCTTATGTTTTGGAGCATCAATTTTGTTTTTTTGCCATGACTTCCATGAATGTGATTCCCTGATGAAATTTGGTAATCACTCAAAACATTTGTCAATGTTTGCTACCAAAAAAATTAGATTTTTTTTGAATTTGTTTTCAATATTTTCGGATTTTACTGTTCATGCTGACATCATATGAGGTCAAACTGAGATGCGGACTTTTCAACACTTTTTTTCAAGAATACAAATGACATGCACTTATAGTGATGTTTTTTTTTTTGATTTTGATATCTTATTTGCATTTTCTAAGTTGGTATGAATTCATTATGAAGTTTTCAAAATGATGGTCAAACGGTCAAAGGACAAAAACATAAGAGGAGGGAATAAGCTTGGACACAAAGGAGGGTTTTTAGAATTTAGGGGCAAATCAGACGAGTATGACACAACTAGGAGCTCGAATGTAATTGTCCCTTTTATCTAATGACAATCAAAACCTGGTAGGACTTTTTTTCTGGACATCCTTAATGTTACTTGTTCTTTCCTGCCATGACCCACATAACGCTTATTTGCATTCCTGCAAGGCACAATCTTAGCTTAATCTTGGATTCCTCATATACTAGTAGCAAACATGAACATGTTA
>NW_021264231.1:4290-9237 GCF_002162155.2 Triticum dicoccoides
GGCGAGTGACCAGACGCGGGTCTCGTATCGGGAAGTCATTTCGGAAGGCAGCAGGAGCGGCGGCAAGCCGAGCGCCAGGACGGGCACACGCAGCGGAAGCGCGCCAGGTCGGCGTGCTCGCTGATCCTGCCGGCGATCGCCGCCACGAGGTCCGCTGGCAGGTCGGGCCAGCTCATCGTCATGTCCGTGTCGGCAGTGCCAAGGCGTCTTTTGTGCATGGATTTATCGAACGTCCAAGGAGGCACCGTGTCTATGGCTCTATGCTCGTCTGACTTCAGATTTTGAGAGGGATGCAAAATGGGCCACCGGTCCTTTCACGACCTTATGTATTTTTTTATGGAAAAAAACATCAAACGCTTGTGCAATACCAAAGCAATGGGGTGCTGCTGCTGCATCACATTATTCAGGCGGCAACGGCCAATGGCCTGCTGCCGACACCGTCAATGGCGACATCATATTACGGGTGAGCCTCTATGTTGACGACACCGTCATTTTCGCCAACCCGGTGTGCGAGGAGATTTACATGATCCTCAACATCCTCGCAGCCTTTGGGGATGCTTCAGGCCTACATGCCAACTTGCTGAAGTCCACTGCCTCGCCAATTACGTGCGACGACATCAAACTCGACGATGTACTTCAAAGCTTCGGTGATGCCGGGTTTGGTTTCTCCATGAAATACCTGGTGATGCCTATCACCATCAATAGGATCTGACATGCCCACCTTCAGTTTATCCTGAACCGAATCCGTGCTCTGGTGGCCGGATGGAAGGGTAAACTTTTTTTTCGACAAATGGTAAATTTTATTGGCTCAAAATGAGGCATCAAGAGGATATAAACATAGTGAGCACACCCGGCCTCTGCATAGCTAAGATGCACACAACCAATACCAACACACGCACACAAGAACACGCCAGCAAATAGCAAAGTCATATAAGACCAAAACTATGCGTAGGTGATGGAAAAAAAATCAGAGCGATCAAATCCATAGTAGGCAAACTACATCAACTAGAAGAACACTCGTGCGTTGCAACTTTAAGAGTTCAATATCAATTATGTTAATATTACATTTAATATTCTCATACATATCAAGTGACATTGACGACCTTTTTACCATCAAATTCTCACACACACTCTCTCCCTCCCTCCTCCTCACTCTCTCTCCCCCTCTCCCTCTGTTACGGCCGTAGAGGCCCACCGGGCAATCTTAGCCCACAAGTTATCTTAGGATTAATTCGTGCGCAAGTTATCTAGGTTATAAATATAAGTTGTAAGACTCTTTTCAGATCAAGCAATAAGAAGATCATTATCTCTATTGCCCGACTCCCAGAGGAGCCGGAACCCTAGCCGCCTCTAACCCTAGCCGCCGCCATCTCCCTCCTCTTCCGCGACGGCGCCCAACCGCCGGCGCGGCCGCTCATCGCCACGCCCAGCTCCCTCTTTCCCCTACTTCCTATGGCCCAGAGGAGCCAGAACCCTAGCTCCTAACACCTTGGTATCAGGTAACCGGGTTTCGACCATGTCTTCGCCGCCTCCAATTCCGCCATTACCGCCACCACGGCCGCTGCCCGTCAACTCCACCACCGCCGCTGCCGCCAACTCCAGCACCGCCGCCGCTTCCGCGCCGGGCGTCACGGCCTCGCTCTCGGCGGGCGCCACGGCGTCGCTCTCGGCGCCAACCCTCCCGGCACCCGGCACCGCGCCGGGACACGGGCGGCCACCAGCTCCCGTCCAACACACGCCGCCGCCGTCACCTCCCCCTCAGCCGCAGCAGTTCACACCGGAGGCCATGGCCGGCGTGCTCAACGACCTCGTCGCCGCGGTCCAGGGCATCCACCTCTACCTGGCAAGTCCGCACGGGGCACCTCCACCACTCCATCCAGCCGTGGCCGCGGGTCAGCAGGCGCTGCATTGGTACTCAGTACCGGGGGCCATCACCGGAGGCTACCCGGCGCTTCTCCCTCCGGCGGCCTCGACGCCGCCTTGGCCACAGTGGCCGACACCGACACTCGCGGCGCCACCCGCGCCGCCCGCCGCCGCCCAGGGCCCGCAGTGGCCGATCTGGGCCGCCCCGTCCGCGCCCCAGTGCCCGCCGCCGGCACTCGCGGCGCCACCCGCACCGCCAGCCGCCACCCAGGGCCCGCAGTGGCCGGCCTGGACCGCGCCGTCCCTCCCTGCGGCCACCGTGCAGGTGCCACCACCGCCCCCGCCCAGCCCTAGCTTGGGCCGGTCCGCACCGAGCGGACTTCCGATCCAGGAGGTCCGCTTTCCGTCGTCACCGTCTCCACTTCTAGGCTGGCTCCACGGGATGGCCCCTCCACCGGCACCGTCGGGTTCCCAGTTGCAGCCTGAGGCGTCGGGCGCCACGGGGAACTACGCCGGCCTTCCCACCATGGACCGAGCACCGTCATCAGCTCTCCGCACCACCGAGGCAGTGGGCCATGGCGCGCCAAACCAGCAGCCGCCCCGGTTCGCCAAGCTCGACTTCGCCACTTATGATGGCTCGGACGACCCGCTTAACTGGCTCAATCAGTGTGACCAGTTCTTCCGCGAGCAGCGCACACCCGCGTCGGAGCGCACTTGGCTGGCTTCCTACCATCTCCGCGAGGCCGCCCAGACATGGTACTACGCCCTCGAGCAGGACGAGGGCGGCATGCCCCCGTGGGAGCGCTTCCGCGAGCTGTGCCTTCTTCGCTTCGGACCGCCATTACGCGGGAGCCGATTGGCCGAGTTGGGCCGCCTGCCTTTCACCTCCACGGTGCAGGATTTCGCCGACCGCTTCCAGGCCTTGGCGTGTCACGCGCCAGGTGTGACGGCCCTGCAGCGGGCTGAGCTCTTCATCGGCGGCCTTCCGGATCACATTCGCGTCGACGTGGAGCTTCGCGGACCCCAGGATCTCCAGTCGGCCATGTACTATGCCCGCGCATTCGAGCGCCGCGCGGTGGCCATCCAGCAGGAATCACCGTCCCGGACCGCTGGGTCGCTACCCGGGCCGGATTCCGCGCAGGGTCGGCCTGCGCAGGCTTCTGCGGCACCCCTCGCCGCGACCGCGGGACGCCCGTTCCACCGGCTCACCTCAGCCGAGCTACTCGAGCGTCGCCGCCAAGGGTTGTGCTTCAACTGCGACGAGCCCTACACGCCCGGACATGCCTGCCCGCGACTCTTCTACCTGAAGGTTGCAGACTACATTCCGGAGGACGCCGTCGCCGCCGACCTGACCGCCCCAGCTGTTGAGAAGGTGTTTGACGCTGGTTGATCGTCTCGAGGAGTCCGCAAGCGCTTCCCCACCTTACAGCTCGAGGACGAGCTGTTTGTGCAGGCGGGGAGAAGTGTTACGACCGTAGAGGCCCACCGGGCAATCTTAGCCCACAAGTTATCTTAGGATTAATTCATGCGCAAGTTATCTAGGTTATAAATATAAGTTGTAAGACTCTTTTCAGATCAAGCAATAAGAAGATCATTATCTCTATTGCCCGGCTCCCAGAGGAACCGGAACCCTAGCCGCCTCTAACCCTAGCCGCCGCCATCTCCCTCCTCTTCCGCGACGGCGCCCAACCGTCGGCGCGGCCGCTCATCGCCACGCCCAGCTCCCTCTTTCCCCTACTTCCTACGGCCCAGAGGAGCCAGAACCCTAGCTCCTAACACCCTCTCTCTCTCTCTCTAACACACACAAATATCCATCTTATTGGGTACGGGACCATAATCCATCTATTTCACACGCACACGCGCTAGTGCATAACAATATGGATTATAAAACAGGTTCAAGGTAGTAATAAGGATTCTTCTCATGCATTAATAAACAAATGTTCTGCACTGAAGACAAGATAACCAATTCCCAAAGTGCATCAGAGCATCACAGAACATTACTGGCAAGATAAATGCACGACGATACACCCGACTCATTTAATTAATATAATTAAATTATCAGTAAATTAGTCACCAAACTGCTCGGATGAACCGGAACAGAGCCAACATATATCATCCTAGACAAACGCAACATCAACCATTTACCTTGGTACTTTAGGGACCGACAGGAGGATGCATGTAGAAGCGCTTCTTGCCTACGAATCCACAGTCAAAGAGAGAAATTGGAACCCATTCCCATCACCAACTGATAAGAAAGCATGTAAGAAAATTGATATCGGGCCAACTTGGATCTTTGGTGATTGTCTGCCGGTATGGAGAATTTAGGAGGGTGGGTGCAGGGAGTGGCCTTGTGGATGATGGATGGAGGCGCGGAGGGATGTGGTCACCGGAAGGTCGAAAGCGGAGAGGGTCGGGCACGTTAGGTGGAGCCGGTGGTGCGCGACAACCGGAGGCGGCCCAATCGTGGGCGGCGAACTGACGATAGCCTCGGCCCATCTCTCGACGCAGTGAAGATAGAGAGGGCAGCACTGCCGGTGCTCGAGGTTGCCGCTCGGCACCATCTACATCGAGGGGAAAGAGAGGCAAGAAAGCGATAGGGTGATGCGGGGCTAGGGATTGCGGAGGAGGGTGGGGGTGTGCGATTTGAATGGATGGTTCTGCCCACCGTTTTCTTGTACATGGCGGTGGAGACGGCGGCGTCCAGCCATGCAGGCGAGGCATGGGTCGAGCCGGGCACACGGCGAGGCGCAGTAGCAGAGGCGGGGCGATTTTTTGCTACTGAGATGCAGGGTGTGGGATTGATCGTTCATGTTCTCTTTTCCTTTTTAACGGGAGATGGATGCGATTTTTTCACGAGGGGAGACATGCGACCACGTACAGATTCCATAATAAATTAATTAGGTCCATAACGGGATTTCTTTACAATGCGTTAAGATTTACGTGTTAGTTTTCTTAATAAAGAAATGCACTGATGTAGGGATCGATTGATTCGGGTAAGGAAAGATAGATTCGTGATCTTTTGTATGTTAGGAAATTAGTGGTTTGCAACGAAAGAGTGGAGAGAAAAAGAACCAATGCGACCAC
>NW_021264233.1:0-2874 GCF_002162155.2 Triticum dicoccoides
TCTATGATATTTGTGTTAATGAACCCAATATCATGCATTTCTTGTTTTTTGCACTCGACGATCTTCAATCTGCATAATATAGTGAGGATAATTAATTATAAATACATGCAATGAAAAAGCCGAGCTATATATAGAGAGACTTAATGACAAAAATAGTACTTACAGACAGTAGCAAAAGACCATTAGTTTATTTCGGGCCTTTTGATAGAAGAACGCGAAGAACTCATCAAATGGAACAGTCGACAGATCAGTTGCAACAAGGTCATGCTCCTCTTTAATATTCAGATACAAAGCATTCGTCCCCCCAGACTCTCTGCAGGTTTTCATGTACCAATTATGGAATCTTCGCATCATAGTTGTCAGAGATTTTTCATCTTTGACGAGAGGCTTCCCGTACTCCTATTTGTGTTCGTCCACCTCCAAGAAATCAGGAAGTTGATCGTCAGGCAGGTAATCTTCAAGATTGCCAAAACCGGCCACCGTCCCTGGAGCATTAGACACATTGAGCGGGGGGCACGATTGCTGTGCTTGTTCGCCGAGCCGGCCACCGTCCCTGGAGCATTAGACACATTGAGCGGCCTGCAAAGAAAAGTCTGCGACGTGAGACATCCAAAAGGCAACGAAAATGGGAGATTATACATTTATATTGAAGGGGGCTGGTGTGACAGATACCGTGAGGGCGTCGAGCTCAGCCAAAGACGAAGCACCACCGAGCACGTCCGGTGCGGGAGCAGGTCCGGTAGCCGGTGCGGGAGCAGGTGCGGGAGCCGGTGCGGGAGCAGTTGCTCCCAAGAAGTCAGCAAGGGGAAAGTCCTCTGCATTTTTTTCTGGATTTTCCCTTGTCCAAGTGATAACGCCCGTCACCAAGGAAGTAGACAAATCTGCAACCGCCTATTTTGCGGCAGCTACCGCTGTTGCAACTGTCTGAGATGATTTCTTCTCAACCACAATCTCAACCTTCTTGTCGATGTTTTCTTCAGTTAACCTCCGTCTTTACTTTCTCTCCTCCGTGGTCTCATGGTAGTACTTCTTCCACGTGGCGCCGTCTCCGACACCGTGCACGCGTCCATACGACGGTCGAGTATCCACCGGTTGTCGTTTCAATATGTTCAACGCCCGGTTGAATGGAGTGTCCCACTTGGGCCTCGCCAATGCCTCAGACGGCGAGTCGCTTTCGGCCGCAATCCGGTGCTGCTCTCTCTGCAAAAGGCACAAGGATCGTTTACAAATATGACTAACGTGTGCAGTCGAATTGATCAGAAACTAAAATTACCAGGAGTCTCATGAACTCCGTAATGACCGGTGTTGTCTCGTAAACCTTCTTCACTGGGTCCCAACGGTGCCGGGCCCTCAGCACATCACGCTCCTGCGGGACGGTGAAATCCGCCAAGGGGTCTGGGATGCCCAGACTCGCGGCTTCCGCATCCTCCTTGGCCCATTTGGACCTCTTTCCGCCGTAACCACGGCTTCCGAGGTGGTGGCTCCCAATGTTCCTCTGTTGAAGCCCCTTCATGTACTTAGACTTGTATTTGGCAGCTTCGGCCTCGCAAGCCTCCTTGAATATTTGAAACTGGTCTTCCATGATTGTCGGATTATCCTTTACAATCTCTGAGTAGGGTTCCTTCTTGTCGATGATCCTCGATTTCACTCGAGTTTTCCAGGAGGCCAATGCGTCACTGAACTTGGTCATGGCGTGTTTGTTTATCTTCTTCATTGCCGGGTCCTCGTCTGGATCTTCATAATCCTTCTCATTCCGGCCAGAGAACAAGAATATCTGGTGAAACTTCTTTAGGAGGGAGCTCCTCATATTTTCTATCTTCTGTAGTTTCTCATCGTTGATGGTGGCGGTTGTCCGTATGATGCAGCCTATTTGATTGCCGTAGCACGAGTGAGCTTCCTCAGGCGCCTTTGGCTCAAAAATGCCGTCGTCCACCTCCGTGACCACCAGCCTAGTAGTCCTGAGTTTGTTAGGAAGCCGTTGCCTCTTTGCTTTCGGTTCTACACCGGCTCCGCTCCCCGAGGCAGCACCGGTCTCAGCGCCGGTCTCGATGCCGGTCTGAATCTCAGCGCCGGTCTCAGTCTCAGCGCCGGTCTGCGTGTCGGTCTCAGTCCCCGATGCCACCGGTGGGCCCAGCAACAACATCGGTTGATCGTCGGTAAGGCTAAAATATCCGTCTGCCGCCAGGTAGACGTCGTCGCAATCACCAGAACCATGTCCTTCATTGTTGCTAGCCATGTTTCCTATGATTAAATCTAGTCAATTAATTCTAGACCTAATAAAATGCATAATGTTGACTCCTTCCTGGTGCGGCAAATCCCGGGTACTCGATATGTCCTAGTTTGTAGCACAAGTCATGCCGAAATTCACGGAAAATTTTGGCATGACCTTTGCTAAAAAGTGGACAAATCGAGAACCTGAAATTTGCCGGAACAGAAACGAATCAACATTCCCGCAAAACATAGGCCACTCAGCATCATTCCCTGGAAACAACAAAGCCACTTGGGCACAATCGAACAACTTCAATGAAAAGATATAACATGAGCAAACACTATATAACATGGCCACTTCAATGAAAAGATATAATCAACAATAATGGAATATGCAAATGAACATCAATGACAGATAGCTACTGTTCTGTTTGACCAAGTTTTTGAAAAGAAAAACAATTCTGTTTTTTGTTTATAGCTAAATGCCATAACTGTTTTTTATTTATAGCTAAATACTTTTGTTTTTTGTCTAAAGCTAAAAGTCTAGGAACTACATTTTCTCTAACCCTTTTGACCACACCAGAATTTCCACAGCAAGACCTTAGTACCTACACCCAATTTCTTCAAAAATATTCAGGTCCATAGTCCAAATAATTCAAATTTCAT
>NW_021264233.1:6629-8984 GCF_002162155.2 Triticum dicoccoides
ATTGGAGAATCTTCAACTTCTAATATTGAACCTACTATCTCGGATTTCAAGGAATTTGATTATGATAATTGCTCTTTAAAAGGTTGTATTTCCTTGTTGCAATCCGTTGTTAATTCTCCTCATGCTTATAGTCAAAATAAAGCTTTTACCAAACATATCGTTGATGCCTTGTTGCAATCTTATGATGAAAAACTGAATTTGGAAGTTTCTATACCTAGAAAACTTAATGATGAGTGGGAACCTACTATAAAGATTAGAATTAAAGATTATGAGTGTTTTGCTTTGTGTGATTTGGGTGCTAGTGTTTCATCGATTCCAAAAACTTTAAGTGATATTCTAGGTTTCCATGATCTTAATGATTGCTCTTTAAATTTGCACCTGGCGGATTCCACCATTAAAAAGCCTATGGGAAGGATCAATGATGTTCTTATTGTTGCTAATAGAAATTTGGTGCCCGTAGATTTTATCATTCTTGATATAGATTGCAATCTTTCTTGCCCTATTATTCTTGGTAGACCTTTTCCTAAAAACGATTGGTGCGATTATTGATATGAAGGAAGGGAACATTAGATTCCAATTTCCTTTAAAGAAAGGCATGGAGAACTTTCCAAGAAAGAAAGTCAAATTACCTTATGAATCTATCATGTGTGCTACTTATGAATCTAGTGTCAAAGATGACACTAGTTAGATCTATCCTTGCTTTTATGCCTAGCTATGAGCGTTAAACGATAGCGCTAGTTGGGAGGCAACCAAATTTTCTTTATGTTCTTTGTTTTTGTTCCTGTTTAGTGTTAAATTTTGCTTCTACTTTCTGTTTATATGTGTTTTTATCTTTTGTTTAGTGTTTGTGCCAAGTAGAACCTATAGGATAAACTATGATGATGGTTGATTTGATTCTGCTGAAAAACAGAAACATTGCGTTCATGAGAAAAAATTCAATAAGTCACAGAAACGCGATTTTGCATTGATTCTTTTTGCTGCTTATCAATAGACAAATTTTCCAGTACGTCCTATTTTGGTAGGATTTTTAGAGTTCCAGAAGTTTGCGTTAGTTACAGATTGCTACAGACTGTTCTGTTTTTGACAGATTCTGTTTTTCGTGTGTTGTTTGCTTATTTCAATGCATCTATGGCTAGTAAAATAGTTTATAAACCATAAAGAAGTTGGAATATAGTAGGTTTAACACCAAAATAAATAAAGAATGAGTTAATTGCAGTACCTTATGTGGTGGTTTTGTTTTCTTTCACTAACAGAGCTTATAAGATTTCCTGTTGAGTTTTGTGTTGTGAAGTTTTCAAGTTTGGGTAAAGCCTTTATGGACTACAGAATAAAGGGTGGCAAGAGCCTAAGTTTGGGGATGCCCATGGCACCCCAAGATATTCAATAGTATCCAAAAGCCTAAGCTTGGGGATGCCCCGGGAAGGCATCCCCTCTTTCGTCTTCGTTCATTGGTAACTTTACTTGGAGCTATATTTTTATTCGCCACATGATATGTGTTTTGCTTAGAGCGTAATGTATTATATTGGTCTTTGCTTGTTAGTTTACCACAATCATCCTTGCTGTAACACACCTTTTGGGAGAAGCCTATTTGATTAGAATTTGCTAGAATACTCTATGTGCTTCACTTATATCTTTTGAGCCTGATAGTTTTTGGTCTAGTGCTTCGGTTATATCTTTTAGAGCACGACGGTGGTGTCTTAATTTTGAAGAAATTGCTAGTCTCTCATGCTTCACTTATATCATTTTGAGAGTCTTTTAGAACAGCATGGTATTTTCTATTGTCACAAAGTTGGTCCAAGAATGATGAGCATCCAAGTTGGGTATAATAAAAACTACCATAGGAAGTGAATTGGATGCTATGATCAACTTGATACTTGATAATTGTTTTGAGATATGGAGGTAGTGATATTAAAGTTATGCTAGTTGGGTGATTATGAATTTAAAGAATGCTTGTTTTGAAGTTTGTGATTCCCGTAGCATACACGTATGGTGAACCGCTTTGTGATTAAGTTGGAGCACAATTTTATTTATTGAATGTCTTCCTTATGAGTGGCAGTCGGGGATGAGCGATGGTCTTTTCCTACCAATCTATCCCCCTAGGAGCATGCGCGTAGTGCTTTGGTTTTTGATGACTTCTAAATTTTTACAACAAGTATATGAGTTCTTTTGAGTAATGTTGAGTCCATGGATTATACACACCCTTTCACCCCTCCATTATTGCTAGCCTCTCTTGTATCGTGCAACTTTCGCCGGTACCATACAACCACCATATACCTCCCTCAAAACAGCCACCATACCTACCTATCATGCAAAGAGCCATTCCAAGATATATTGCGATGCAACTTTCCACCGTTC
>NW_021264234.1:0-1112 GCF_002162155.2 Triticum dicoccoides
AGAGGCAACCCAAAGGTGGTCGTAGGGACCTCGCGGATGGCTAGCTTGGATGATGAGGCGGAGGAGGAGGCGGAGGCGGAGGCGGAGGCGGAGGAGGAAGTGCACGAAGAGGATCCTCGTGCTCCTAAGAAGAAGAAGCTTGCCTGCAGGCGTGCCACCAGGAACACGCGCGGAAGGCATTAGTGCTTGTTCATGTTAATTGTAGCCGTTTAATTAGGTTGACGAACTTGTGAGGTTATGTTATATGTTGGTGAACTCTTACTAGTGTGGTATTTGTGTTTGCGAACCTGAAGTAATGTTGAATTGTCTTAAATGATATGATGTTCAAGTTATTAGTTTCTGCAGTTTACAGTATTTTTATTATGTTATATGTTGGTGAACTCTTACTAGTGCAGTTTACAGTATTTTTATTATGTGAGTGCTGCTGCAGGAGGCCAAAATGGCATCTGTTTCTGCAGTTTTGCTTATAGCAGCAGTGCAGCGCCCAACATATAGGCGCTGCACTGTACTGTGTGGCACCCAACAATTGGGCGCTGCACTGTATAGTGCAGCGCCCTGTCCTTAGGCGCTGCACTACTTCCAACATCTCACATCCAGAGAGCCACAGTTGGCTTGCATCACATCCATAATACTTACAATGACTGCAGCATCACAACAATTTGAACAAACATAAATTTTAAGCCGACGAGTTCATAACTTAAGACAATTCAAACATTACTACGACATGGTTCACGACACATTCATTACAAATGACAAATGGCAGCTTGCCCTAGAAGATAGTTCACCAACATCTCACATGCCCTCACAACTTCATGACACATTCATTAGAAAATAGTTGACGACGAGTGCACCGAAGCGAAGTCCCTACTGAGTAGAGCGAGGCCATTTCCCCTTCTTGTCACGTGCCGAGTCCTCCTCTTGCGCCTCGCGAGCCTTTGCAAGCTTTCTTGCCCTCTCCTCCTCACGAGCAAGTTTCGCTTGGCGTGCCCTCTCCTCCTCTCGTTTCTTCCGCTCCATCCTCTCCTTCTGACGACGCTCTTCCTCCAAGCCTCTTCGAAACGATTCTTCGAACCGTCGTTGCCGCCTAAGACAATCTGCGTATTGGTCCTTTT
>NW_021264235.1:0-557 GCF_002162155.2 Triticum dicoccoides
CAATGACGGACGCCGAGACGAGCACGTGCCACCCTGTCTTAGCATAACGCGAGTCGAGGCGGACGTCGTCGCGGTAGCGACGACGGACGCCGAGACGAGCACGTGACACCACTGCCACCCTGTCTTAGCGTAACGCGAGTCAAGGCGGACGTCGTCGCGGTAGCGACGATGGACGCCGAGACGAGCACGTGACACCAGTGCCACCCAGTCTTAGCGTAGCGTGAGTCGAGGCGGACGTCGTCGCGGTAGCGACGACGGACAGCGAGACGAGCTCGTGACACCACTGCCACCCTGTCTTAGCGTAACGCGAGTCGAGGCGGACGTCGTCGCGGTAGCGACGACGGAAGCCAAGACGAGCACGTGACGCCATTCCCACCCTGTCTTAGCGTAACGCGAGTCGAGGCGGACGTCGTCGCGGTAGCGACTACGGACGCCGAGACGACCACGTGACACCCGTGCCACCCTGTCTTAGCGTAACGTGAGTCGAGGCGAACGTCGTCGCGGTAGCGACGACGGACGCCGAGACGAGCACATGACACCACTCCCACCCTATCATA
>NW_021264236.1:0-1435 GCF_002162155.2 Triticum dicoccoides
AGACCACATCCACATCCTTACTACATCCAATGGTTCAACAACAGCGGCAAGGTTAAGGTAACACGTACTGTTCGTGTGCATTTTAGTATCTCTACATATGCTGATTATGTTGATTGTGATGTGGTACCTATGCAAGCATGTTCCTTATTACTTGGTAGACCATGGCAATTTGATAAAAATTCTGTACACCATGGTAGAAACAATCACTATACTCTTGTTCATAAGGATAAAAATATTACTTTGCTTCCTATGACTCCTGATTCCATTTTGAAAGATGATATTAATAGAGCTAATAAAGCACAACAGGAGAAGAATAAGAGTGAAAATCAGATTGTGGCAAAAGAATTTGAGCAACAAATGAAGCCTAATAATAAACCATCTAGTGTTGCTTCTGAAATTAAATTGAAAAGTGCATGTTTATTTGCCACCAAATCTGATATTGATGAGCTAGGTTTCAGCAAATCTGTTTGCTATGCTTTTGTGTGCAAAGAGGCATTATTTTCATTCGAGGACGTGCCTTCCTCTTTGCCTCCTGCTGTCACTAACATTTTGCAGGAGTTCGCTGACGTTTTTCCACAAGACGTGCCACCGGGATTACCGCCTATTCGAGGGATTGAGCATCAGATTGACTTAATTCCCGGTGCTTCACTGCCAAACTGTGCACCATACCGTACCAATCTAGAGGAGACGAAGGAGATTATGCGTCAAGTACAAGAGCTTCTCGACAAAGGTTATATACGCGAATCCCTTAGTCCTTGTGCTGTTCCTATTATTCTAGTGCCGAAAAAGGATGGTACATCACGTATGTGTGTTGATTGTAGAGGCATTAATAATATTACTATTCGTTATCGTCATCCTATTCCTAGGCTAGATGATATGCTTGATGAATTGAGTGGCTCTACAATATTCTCCAAAGTTGATTTGCGTAGTGGCTACCATCAAATTCGTATGAAATTGGGAGATGAATGGAAAACAACATTTAACTAAGTTTGGATTATATGAGTGGTTAGTCATGCCTTTTGGGTTAACTAATGCACCTAGTACTTTCATGAGATTAATGAACGAAGTTTTACGTGCTTTCATTGGACGATTTGTGGTAGTTTACTTTGATGACATATTGATTTATAGCAGATCTTTGGAGGAACATTTGGAACATTTACGTGCTGTTTTTATTGCTCTACGTGATGCACGTTTGTTTGGTAACCTTGGGAAGTGCACCTTTTGCACCGACCGAGTATCTTTTCTTGGCTATGTTGTTACTCCACAGGGAATTGAAGTTGATAAAGCCAAGATTGAAGCTATTGAGAGTTGGCCGCAGCCCAAAACGGTCACACAAGTGAGGAGTTTTCTTGGCCTCGCTGGATTCTATAGGCGTTTCGTGAGAGATTTCAGCACCATTGCTGCACCTCTCAATGAGCTTACAAAGAAAGATGTG
>NW_021264237.1:0-1013 GCF_002162155.2 Triticum dicoccoides
CTCACTTGTTGAAGAATTCAGAAAGCTAAACCTCCATATTGTTCCTCCGGGTGCACTCGCTCCCCCTCCTCCGGAGTTCCGCAAGATGAATCTCCGTGTTGTTTCCCAGGGTTCCCTCTATACCCTGGCTGTTGAACCCGATCTCGTGGGCACCATAAAGACAATGCAGGGATTTGACTCTGAAGTCTACAAGATTAAGCAAGACCTCAAAGAAGGAAGTCCCTCATCCTTCACTATTGCTGATGATGGCGCCTTGTACTTCAAAGGCCGCCTAGTGGTGCCGTGTAAGAAGGAAAACCTGAATATGACTCAGGAGGTTATGAAAGAAGCTCATGATACGCCTCTATGTATCCATCCTGGTAGTACGAAGATGTATCAAGACATTCGTCAGAGATTCTGGTGGTCTAACATGAAACAAGACATTGCTCGTTATGTTGCTGAATGTGACGTTTGCCGTCGTATCAAAGCAGAACATCAAAGGCCTGCTGGAACTCTGCAACCTATATCTATTCCGGAATGGAAATGGGACCATGTCGAGATGGACTTCGTTACTGGATTCCCCAAATCGCAGAAAGGCAATGATGCTATTCTTGTCGTCATTGACCGACTTTCTAAAGTTGCACATTTTCTGGCTGTCAAGGAAATGATCACTGCTAGTCAGCTGGCAAACCTCTACATGACCAGAATTGTCTCGCTTCACGGTATTCCATTGGTAATCAGTTCAGACCGTGGCAGCTTATTCACTTCAAGATTCTGGGCAAGTTTCCAAGAAGCTATGGGCACTCATCTGTCTTTCAGCACTGCTTTTCATCCTCAGTCACAAGGGCAAGTTGAACGTGTCAACCAAGTTCTCGAAGACATGCTTCGAGCTTGTGTTATTTCCTTCGGCAAGAAATGGGAGGAATCTCTTCCGTATGCTGAGTTCTCTTATAATAATAGCTATCAAGCTAGTCTGAAGATGGCCCCCTTCGAAGTGTTATATGGACGAAAGTGCCGAACCCCTCTGAACTGGT
>NW_021264238.1:0-1809 GCF_002162155.2 Triticum dicoccoides
CCCCTCTTTCGAGCGTTCCAGAAGGAGAAGTGCACCACCAATCTGTTGCACGTCAAGTGTTCCCAGAAGCCACTCCGACTGTGAATGTCTCTGTGTCTGAAGCCAAAGCTGCTGAAGACAATCCGGCTGCATCAGCCGATGACGAACAAGAAGAATAAAGTGTCCCTACTCCCCCCCTTACTGAAGAAGCTGTTCCTGAAGTGAACGTACCAGTGCCAGACCCTGTAGCTCATCAAGTGGAGGTTGAAAATCTTGAGGCTGCCACTACCAACACAAATGAAGCCAATGACGTAGTCATGACTGAAGCAAGTGTGGAGCCTGCACCAACCACTATGCCAGAAGCCAATGCTGCAACTGCTCCTGAAGCTTCTATTGAGCAGCCTGAAGCCACTGTTGTTGCCACTGCTCCCGTTCCGCCATCAAGGCCCCATACAATTGAGCAAGCATACAACCATGGCCAGCTAATCACTGTCAGATGGCCCGTTTTGGTCCCTCCGCCTCATGTCTCTGGTCCTCAGTTTGATTATCATATTGATCATAGGCCTTAGGTCCAGAAACCGAAGCCAAGACTGCCAAGGTTTCCAGGTACTGCCACCTCTATAGGGTCCTTCAATGCAAATGGCTTCAAAAGCCACAACACCTTCTTTGACAGTGCAAAGAAACCCTACTCAAGGCCAATAATATCATCTGATCGGTTCTGGAGTCATCAGCAGCGAAGCTATTACTCCTGTGTTCTATATGATCAAGGGCGCATTTTCCCTCATATGCACCTCGACACTGAAGCCATTGCTGGACTGCCATGCTTAGAAGAAGCACTTGACTGCTTTCGTGATGCAGGTCTGCTCAGCTTTGTGACAAACAAAGAACATTGGAATGAGGAACTTTTGCTTCAATTCTATGCTACCCTCCACATTTGCGGCTACAACAGGGATACAAAGACATGGTTTCTCGAGTGGATGACAGGAAATGTTCATCATGAAGCTTACAGGCCTATCCACTCCCGGAGAGCTGTACGAACCTGATTGTCAACTTCACCGCAATGCACTGGAGATCATCTTCCATAAACCAGAACCCAACATGAGCCAGATGTTGAGCATGATGAAGCCTCTGCCACATGACGTTGAATACCCAACGGAGTTCTTTGTTGATGACCTTGAGTATCTGCCTCGCACAATATATCACATCATCAGGCGGACTCTATGGCCTATCAAAGGGCATTCATCAGCTGCAAAACTTGAAGGAGCCATGAAGACATTGGTCTTTTACATCCTCAATGGCATCAGCTTCAATGCACAAGATTTCTTCCTCCGGCAACTGGCTGCGTCTGGATCTGACCTTTTTGGCCTGAAATTCTATGCTCCATGGGTCATGCGCCTCATCAAGCTACACTCTGCTATCAACTATCAACTCTCTGCTCGCAATCATGTGATCTTTCTACCAGAGGTTGATATGTCAGTTGAAGCCATATACCCTGAGCCTGCTAAGAAGCCTCTTTGTCTTCAAAATGCTGAATACCAAAGCTTCACTCAGCCCATGGAAGGAGTCCAAGCAGTAACTCGTGTCTATCCAATGGCTGGGACCACTCGTCTGCCTCATCGTGCACCAACTGAAGCTACTGAGAGCACAATTGCCCAAAGGCCTAAGAAGCACTCTCGGGTCCTAAATGATCGAGAACTTCTTGTGGCACTGCATCAGAAACAAGACAAGCATCACTTTTGGCTCAAGCGACAGATGCAAAGCCTCTTGGTGGACGTCAATCGCATTCGAAATCTTGCCACCAAGAATGCCTTTGTCACTCACGAGACCTGT
>NW_021264239.1:0-1832 GCF_002162155.2 Triticum dicoccoides
CCCCTCTTTCGAGCGTTCCAGAAGGAGAAGTGCACCACCAATCTGTTGCACGTCAAGTGTTCCCAGAAGCCACTCCGACTGTGAATGTCTCTGTGTCTGAAGCCAAAGCTGCTGAAGACAATCCGGCTGCATCAGCCGATGACGAACAAGAAGAATAAAGTGTCCCTACTCCCCCCCTTACTGAAGAAGCTGTTCCTGAAGTGAACGTACCAGTGCCAGACCCTGTAGCTCATCAAGTGGAGGTTGAAAATCTTGAGGCTGCCACTACCAACACAAATGAAGCCAATGACGTAGTCATGACTGAAGCAAGTGTGGAGCCTGCACCAACCACTATGCCAGAAGCCAATGCTGCAACTGCTCCTGAAGCTTCTATTGAGCAGCCTGAAGCCACTGTTGTTGCCACTGCTCCCGTTCCGCCATCAAGGCCCCATACAATTGAGCAAGCATACAACCATGGCCAGCTAATCACTGTCAGATGGCCCGTTTTGGTCCCTCCGCCTCATGTCTCTGGTCCTCAGTTTGATTATCATATTGATCATAGGCCTTAGGTCCAGAAACCGAAGCCAAGACTGCCAAGGTTTCCAGGTACTGCCACCTCTATAGGGTCCTTCAATGCAAATGGCTTCAAAAGCCACAACACCTTCTTTGACAGTGCAAAGAAACCCTACTCAAGGCCAATAATATCATCTGATCGGTTCTGGAGTCATCAGCAGCGAAGCTATTACTCCTGTGTTCTATATGATCAAGGGCGCATTTTCCCTCATATGCACCTCGACACTGAAGCCATTGCTGGACTGCCATGCTTAGAAGAAGCACTTGACTGCTTTCGTGATGCAGGTCTGCTTAGCTTTGTGACAAACAAAGAACATTGGAATGAGGAACTTTTGCTTCAATTCTATGCTACCCTCCACATTTGCGGCTACAACAGGGATACAAAGACATGGTTTCTCGAGTGGATGACAGGAAATGTTCATCATGAAGCCAAAGCTCTTGACATCATTGAGCTTACAGGCCTATCCACTCCCGGAGAGCTGTACGAACCTGATTGTCAACTTCACCGCAATGCACTGGAGATCATCTTCCATAAACCAGAACCCAACATGAGCCAGATGTTGAGCATGATGAAGCCTCTGCCACATGACGTTGAATACCCAACGGAGTTCTTTGTTGATGACCTTGAGTATCTGCCTCGCACAATATATCACATCATCAGGCGGACTCTATGGCCTATCAAAGGGCATTCATCAGCTGCAAAACTTGAAGGAGCCATGAAGACATTGGTCTTTTACATCCTCAATGGCATCAGCTTCAATGCACAAGATTTCTTCCTCCGGCAACTGGCTGCGTCTGGATCTGACCTTTTTGGCCTGAAATTCTATGCTCCATGGGTCATGCGCCTCATCAAGCTACACTCTGCTATCAACTATCAACTCTCTGCTCGCAATCATGTGATCTTTCTACCAGAGGTTGATATGTCAGTTGAAGCCATATACCCTGAGCCTGCTAAGAAGCCTCTTTGTCTTCAAAATGCTGAATACCAAAGCTTCACTCAGCCCATGGAAGGAGTCCAAGCAGTAACTCGTGTCTATCCAATGGCTGGGACCACTCGTCTGCCTCATCGTGCACCAACTGAAGCTACTGAGAGCACAATTGCCCAAAGGCCTAAGAAGCACTCTCGGGTCCTAAATGATCGAGAACTTCTTGTGGCACTGCATCAGAAACAAGACAAGCATCACTTTTGGCTCAAGCGACAGATGCAAAGCCTCTTGGTGGACGTCAATCGCATTCGAAATCTTGCCACCAAGAATGCCTTTGTCACTCACGAGACCTGT
>NW_021264240.1:0-2117 GCF_002162155.2 Triticum dicoccoides
CGCCGCCCTCATCGCCGTCGCGCCGTCCCCGCGTCGCCGCCCCGTCACGCCCCGGCCCATCGCCTCGCCGTCGCCGTCGCCCCGCTGTGAGCTCTCCCCCTCTAACCCCTCTCCCTCGCCCCGGTGGCCACCATGGGCGCCGCCCCTCCCCGAGCCCATACACACACACAAGCATGATGAAAACACACACACGCACATTTCCTTAAGTTAATTAATATATACGTATTTTGTATGTTTAATTAGTTTAGATTTTTCATATTATTATTTTTTCACTAGTATATATGTATGAATGCATGTTAGATGGATATAATTAGTGTTTAATTAGTATGGAATTTTTTTATATAATGTTGTTTTTCTGTTTTTAATGGATGTATAGAAGTTGTTTTTTCTGTTTTTAGTGTTAGATGCTTAATTAGTATGAAATAGCATATATAATTTTGACATATGCAATGATAGCATAATTAGTGTTACATTTGCATATAGTATTTGTTGTCGACGATGTCCGGCCCGCATCCTCGCCGTCGAGCCGTTCACGACGACGTCCTGCTTCAGAGGACCCATGTCCGGGACTGGGCTCCGCCGGGCTGGCACTGGGAGGTGCTACCTTCAGGGGCGCAACGCTTGGTGAGGAACCCGGCCCCGGGTCCCGTCGTCGACCCTCATCTCCTTTGGTGGCATTTGCGTGGGCCACTTTCGGTGCGGAGGGAGCCGGCCCCGCCGGAGGTGGTACGTCGCCGTGTCAGGGAGGAGGACGAGCACGTCCATCGCTACATGGCTACTATGGACGTCAGGTTCTCCAATACCTGGCAGGTTCTTTGGGGAGATCACCCGAGCTATGATCCAGTGATGGTTCCTTCACTTTAGTTGTCCACCGCCTAGATTACTCTCTAGTATTCGATCTTTATTAGCTAGCTAGCTAGTGATGTATTCGATATATAATATTCGAGATGATTTATTCGAGATTATATATATTATTTGAGACGATGTATTCGAGATTATATCTATTATTCGAGACGACATATTCGAGATTAAATCTATTATTCAAGACGATGTATTCGAGATTATATCTATTATTCGAGACGATGTATTCGAGATTATATCTATTATTCAAGATTATACTAAATTGTTTTATATTTCTTTTGGCATAGTTAAATAAAAGCTATGGCGGACAATACCGACAGAGAGAGAGAACAGACCATGTTCGATATCATACGCGGGCCAGATGATGATCAGAGTGAAGAAGATTTTGACGGCTCCGAATTTCTAAACAACACCGGAGAGGGTGATATGATATTCGATCGCGACGACCGAGAAGATGAAGTCATGAACTACGACGAAGAACATGTTGATCCTGAAACAACAAACACCGGCGAGGTATATATATTTATATAAGCAGGAATCTGGTGATCATCGCATGTTTTAAATGAGTTGAAGATATATTAACGAATCGATCTTTCTTCTTTTAGCCATCCGGATCGAGCAAATCTTCAGGCAAAAGGACGAACGAGACCCGAACAAAAAGTTGAAGGAGGGTGTAAAGTACAATATCGAGGCATTCAAACCTAATGGCGAACCATTAGTGCCTAAGCAGATTGCGGACAAGTTCGTTCGTCAGTGCGGAGTTCTTGTGAAGGACCAACTCCCGATCTCCCTTCAAGAATGGAGAAAGCCAGCAAAGCCACGTCCAAATGTTACTTTTGTCGATGAGAATAAAAAAAACTGCTTTGTGATACTCTCATGGAACATTTCACCCTATCAGATAATTTCACAGAAGCAGATGTGCGAAAAGTCAAGGACACTGCTTTTAGGAAGATGGCGGTTGCATTCAAGAACCACAAGAGAACGACGTGGGAGAAGTACGTCAAGGGAGGAAGGAAGACTCCAGTATTCGAGGGGATACTAGAGAATCAAAGTGCTCATTGGGACGATTTCGTGAAATTCAAGGATTCAGAATTAGCTAAGGAACGGTCGAGAATAAACAAGAAGAATGCCGAAAAAAAGGATAAGTTCCATAAGCTGGGGCCAGGTGGCTACGCGGTGGCAATGTCTAAGTGGGATAAGTCTGAGAAAGAGATGGAGGATGCAAGTGTCACTCCGGTTACTAAGAGCTGGCCCCC
>NW_021264241.1:0-1022 GCF_002162155.2 Triticum dicoccoides
CACCGCCGTCTCTTGCCGACATCGACGCGCCCGAAGCCACCAGAGCCGTGCGCCATCAACGCCATCAGAGCCGCCCCCGATGCCGCCGGAGCCGCGGCCTCATCAATGCCACCGGAGCCGCCATCGCCGCCATCGAAGCCACCCTCAACTGAATTATATACTCTATTTGCCTTCTAAATATATATATATATATATATGTGGTACTCCTAATAAAATTTTAATTATCTGCTATAGAAACAATAGGCATGTGCAATGCAATATTAAATAAGAATATATGAAAATGTACTCCATGGTTGTGAATTAGAAGTACAGGGAAGGATCAATGAACATTGAGAATACAATGATAGTGACAGTGATGGTCAATGCATGTATTTTGCATCAAATTTTCATAAGACAACATGCTTATTTATCTTGTATATTCAACCATCAATGTACTAGTTTATCTCAATTTTCTCTGCTATTGCATGGTTGCAACGGGAGGGGACCAAAACTTTGCTGAAGCCGAAAAATGGAAGTACCATCGGGAAAGACACTTTTTTGGAGCGAGAAAAAACTAAGAAGCAATACTTGTAGGTTTTTTGAATGTAAAAGTGCACAAAAGCCATAAGGTGGGGGCATGGCGTAACCTGTGGGGCCTATGATGCCCACATGGCGTGTGTGATGGTAAGCTCATTTCATATGGTTGCAAGTCCAATCTTGTGCTATCTTGTGCAATGGTGCATCGCTCCCATGGTTGCAATTCCAACCGTGTGGCTGCCATGATGCATCGCTCCCTACATAGTGAGCGATTCTGGCTTGCTGGTCGCCTCCACATATGCTCCTGGACTTGGCATCAATTGTCTTGCATATCCGACATTAGTTGAGTAGATAGGTGGTTGTGGTAAGTGCTTCAGCCCAATAGGAAGGGGGCATGTGTCCTCCAAAAATTGGGTGGACGTGACATCATGATGTAGGAGAAGGGCATGTTCTTTTAGTTTTGTTTTGTGGGGACGTATAGGGGCAGGATAGGTGAGGTTGGTTGC
>NW_021264242.1:0-871 GCF_002162155.2 Triticum dicoccoides
GCTGCACTACATGTCAAAAAGCTAAGTCATGACTCAATCCTCATGGTTTATATATGCCTTTGCCTGTACCTAGTGTTCCTTGGGAGGATATATCTATGGACTTTGTTTTAGGTTTACCTCGAACAAAGAAGGGGAGGGATAGCATATTTGTTGTCGTGGATAGATTCTTGAAAATGGCACACTTTATACCATGTCATAAAAGCGATGATGCTGTTAATGTTGCTGATTTGTTCTTTCGTGAAATTATTCGCTTGCATGGTGTGCCAAATACTATTGTTTCAGATCGTGATACTAAATTTCTTAGCCACTTTTGGAGATGTTTATGGGCTAAGTTGGGGACTAAACTGCTTTTTAGTACTACTTGTCACCCCCAAACTGATGGCCAAACTGAAGTAGTCAATAGAACTTTGTCTACTATGCTTAGGGCTGTTTTGAAGTGTAATAAGAAAATGTGGGAGGAATGCTTGCCTCATATTGAATTTGCTTATAATCGTTCATTGCATTCTACTACTAAGATGTGCCCTTTTGAAATTGTGTATGGTTTCCTACCTCGTGCACCTATTGATTTGTTGCCTCTTCCATCTTCAGAGAAGGTTAATTTTGATGCTAAAGAACGTTCTGAATTGATTTTAAAAATGCATGAGTTAACTAAGGAAAACATTGAGCGTATGAATGCTAAATATAAACTTGCTGGAGATAAGGGTAGAAAACATGTTGTGTTTGCGCCTGGAGATCTTGTTTGGTTACATTTGCGTAAAGATAGATTTCCTAATCTGCGCAAATCAAAGCTAATGCCACGTGCTGATGGTCCTTTTAAGGTGTTAGAGAAAATAAATGATAATGCATATAAACTTGAGCTACCTGTAGATTT
>NW_021264243.1:0-1377 GCF_002162155.2 Triticum dicoccoides
GCTTCCAGAGGAACCGCCGCGCCTTCCTCTTCGTCCCCACCAACTCACGTGACGCCGGGAGCCCTGCATCGCCGCCCACGTCGCCGTTCCCCTCCTCGGCCACCGGAACTCGCCGCCGTTCGATTCGCCGGCTCCGGACCATCCCCGGCCTCGTCTCCGCCTCGAATGGATCCGCTGTGAGCCTCCGCTGCCTCTCCTGTGCTCGCCCCCTCCGTTCTCGCCCCCTAGCCCCATCTCCCACCGCGGCCGAGAGCTTCTCGCCGCCGGCCATGGCGTGGCCGTGGCCACAGCCACCGCAGCTCGTTCCCGAGCCCACCATCGTGATCAGCACGATCGCATGAAACCGTAGACACCCACAACGCCTCCTCCCGTGCTCTGTAACGCCACCCCGAGATTGCCCGAGCTCCGGCAGCCGCAAAAGAGCTCGCCGCCCGCAGCTCCGGCCACCCCAGCTCCTCCCACTTGCACTACCAGACGCGCGCGACCCCCAGCTACGCGTAGGACCAATCCGCCGTCCAAATGGTCGCCTGTGGGCGAAACCCGACGCGCTCCGCCGCCACTGACCTCGCCGGCGACGAGCCGTCGGCCTAACCCCGGTCTAGTTAACCACTAATGACCCAGCTAACCTCCCCAGAGCCACTGACGTATGGGCCCCACGCCTTAGTTAATATTTATTATTTTCTGTTAAGTATTAAACTAACCCCCACGGGCCCACAGGTCAGTTTGACCTGGCCACGTCACACGTTAACTGGCCCCACATGACAGAGTTGACTTGATGACGTGGCCTTTGACCCGGCCCCACCTGCCATTGACACTAACTAGCCCTGTGTCACTGACGTGTGGCCCCCACACGTCAGATTTGACCAGCAGCAGCGTCTGTTGACCTGCTGACGTCACTGTGACGCAGTGCTGACGCAGTAAATTCATTTCTGGATTTATTATAATTCAGAAAATTCCAGAAAATGCCTAAAACTTCAATAAATCATAGAAAATTAACCGTAACTCCAAATTAAATAATTTATATATGAAAAATTATCAGAAAAATTCAAGGAATCCATCTGTATCATTTTCATGCATGTTAGAACAACTTATAGCTGCTGTTTAGCACAAATCATATAAAGGGCATTTAAATATCCACATATGGAGTTTGAATTTGAATCTTGGATTCAAACCAACTCCATTTAATCTGGTTTTAGTTGCATTAGCCCAACACACATTCATTTTGCCATGTCATGATCATGCATCATATTGTGCATTGCATTGATTGTGTTCCCTTCTGTGTTGCCGGTATTTGTCCCCTCTCGATAGACGTGATACCGATGATGTGATCGTTGACACTGATGAAGACTCAATGTTATCTTCAGAAGTGCCAGGCAA
>NW_021264244.1:0-1262 GCF_002162155.2 Triticum dicoccoides
AAGGAACTACACTACATATGCATGGGTATATGTGTAAGGAGGCCATATCAGTGGACTGAACTGCAGAATGCCAGAATAAGAGGGGGATAGCTAATCCTGTCGAAGACTACGCTTCTGGCAGCCTCCGTCTTGCAGCATGTAGGAGAGAGTAGATTGAAGTCCTCCAAGTAGCATCTCCAAGTAGCAACTCCAAGTAGCAACTCCAAGAAGCATCGCATAGCATAATCCTACCCGGCGATCCTCTCCTCGTCGCCCTGTAGAAAAGCGATCACCGGGTTGTCTGTGGAACTTGGAAGGGTGTGTTTTATTAAGTATCCGGTTCTAGTTGTCATAAGGTCAAGGTACAACTCCAAGTCGTCCTGTTACCGAAGATCACGACTATTCGAATAGATTAACTTCCCTGCAGGGGTGCACCACATAACCCAACACGCTCGATCCCATTTGGCCGGACACACTTTCCTGGGTCATGCCCGGCCGCGGAAGATCAACACGTCGCAGCCCCACCTAGGCAAAACAGAGAGGCCAGCACGCCAGTCTAAACCTAAGCGCGCAGGGGTCTGGGCCCATCGCCCTGAGCACACCTGCACGTTGCGTGGGCGGCCGAAAGCAGACCTAGCCTAGTGGCGTTCCAGTCCAATTCGGCGCGCGCCGCTCCGTCGCTGACGTCTGAAGTGCTTCGGCTGATACCACGACGTCGGGATACCCATAACTACTCCCACGTAGATGGTTAGTGCGTATAGGCTCGTAGCCGACTCAGATCAAATACCAAGATCTCGTTAAGCGTGTTAAGTATCCGCGAACGCCGAACAGGGATAGGCCCACCTGTCTCCTAGGTGGTCTCAACCTGCCCTGTCGCTCCGCCACAAAGTAACAGTCGAGGGCCGTCGGGAACCCAGGCCCACCTCTACCGGGATGGAGCCACCTGTCCTTTCAGCCCCCTCGTCAGAATCACTTGCGGGTACTCAATGAGCTGACCCGA
The DNA here is from genome assembly GCF_002162155.2 of Triticum dicoccoides. NCBI lineage: Eukaryota > Viridiplantae > Streptophyta > Magnoliopsida > Poales > Poaceae > Triticum > Triticum dicoccoides. The sequence goes on from NW_021264244.1 coordinate 980, forward strand.
CTTTAGTCACCATCTGTATAGTATGTATGAATGTATAGTATATACCCGTGATCACCTCCCAAGTGATCACGGCCCGATAGTATAGCAAGGCAGACTGACAAGAATGTAGGGCCAATGATGATAAACTAGCATCCTATACTAAGCATTTAGGATTGCAGGTAAGGTATCAACAGATGTAGCGACAATGTCAGGCTATGCATCAGAATAGGATTAACGAAAGCAGTAACATGCTACACTACTCTAATGCAAGCAGTATAGAGGAGAATAGGCGATATCTGGTGAT
>NW_021264245.1:0-927 GCF_002162155.2 Triticum dicoccoides
TACTCACTGTTTTGTGGTCCCGGAGTGATTTCCACGATTAACGAACCCTGCGGTGCGTTTACGTGTCGGTCATCAACACTCGCAGTTTTGGCCGATTCTGGCAAGTTTCATGGACTATTACTCACTGTTTCGCGGTCCCGGTGTGATTTCCACGATTAACGAACCCTATGTGCATTTACGTGTCAGTCATCAACACTTGCAGTTTTGCCGATTCTGGCCCGTTTCTTGGATTACTACTCACTGTTTTGAGGTCCCGAAGCAATTTCCAAATCGTTTTGAACCCCAAGGTGCGCTTACATGTCGGTCATCAACGCTGGCAGTTTCGGACGATTCTGACCCATTTTCTTGGATTATTACTCACCGTTTTGAGGTCCCAAGCGATTTCTACATTTATTGAACCCCAAGGTGCACTTACATGTTGGTCATCGACACTCGCAGTTTTGGCTGATTTTGGCCCGTTTCGTGGACTATTACTCACTGTTTTGTGGTCCCGGAGTGATTTCCATGATTAACAAACCCTGGAGTGCATTTACGTGTCAGTCATCAACACTGGTAGTTTTGGCCAATTCTGGCCCGTTTCATGGACTATTACTCACTGTTTTTCGGTCCCGGAGTGATTTCCACGATTAACGAACCCTGGGGTGCGTTTACGTGTCGGTCATCAACACTCGCAGTTTTGGCTGATTCTGGCCCGTTTCTTGGATTATTACTCACTGTTTTGAGGTCCTGAAGCAATTTCCATAGTTATTGAACCCCAAGGTGCACTTATATGTTGGTCATCAACATTGGCAGTTTTGGCCGATTATGGCCCATTTCATGGACTATTACTCATTGTTTTGGGGTCGCGGAGTGATTTCCATGATTAACGAACCCTGGGTGCGTTTACGTGTCGGTCATCAACACAGGCAGTTTTGGCCGATTCTGGCC
>NW_021264246.1:0-1442 GCF_002162155.2 Triticum dicoccoides
ACATGTGGGGCTTAAACGGCTTAAATTGGCTGCAGATGTACTCTCGAAAAAAATTGGCTGCAAATACTGCGGCCCATTTTACATGCGCTAGTTCTTTTTGAAATAATTGTAAAACGCAGGTAAAACAATTATATGTGATAAATATTATACACACAAACGATGATTAGTACATAAAAGTTTTTAAATAGACATGCATTATATAAATTGTTTAGTAAATGCGGGCACTTAAAATGTTTAAAGAATATAAAAAATATAGAGTTGCAGCTATATTTAAATTATTAAAACTGATGAATATAAACATTTACTAAATATTTATGAATATTGACTTTTGAGTTTTATTCAAAAGAATTATCTAATTTAAATATTAGCACGACTGAATATTTGTATTAACATTTTAAATCTTAAACTACCTATTTTTAATTATACAAATATGCGCATGATCATTGAAATGTTTGTAGAATTAAAATAACATTTATGAATTGTAATCCTAAATATATAAGTATTTCTTATTATACAAATATTTTTATAATTTCACAAATATTTTACATATATATGTATAATTTTAAAATTATATGTGAACAGTTTAGAAAAGTAATTTATTTTGTTTGTGTGTATAATAATATTTATACTTCACGAAAATTGAAACATTATTCTTATTAATGATATTAGAATTTTCATACCTACAAATATCTAAATAAAACAAACAGGAGCAAATGGGCCGCACTAACGGCAGTCCATTCCAGCCCCACAAGCGCCTCTATTTGACTACATTAACCTAACTATCCATGTTGAAGTGTTTCTCAAAAAAAAAAAACTATCCATGTGAAGTTGTTAATAGGTGAATGGTATAGCGGCCAGGACCAACCGTGAAATAACCAAGGTTCACGCGCTCGAGACACCAAGCCTCCTTTTTCTTGTTAATTTTAGTATTCACACACGGGGCCCACTGGCAATAGAGTCGTAAAAAAATTGAAATGCCACCTTTCCAACGTCAATAAGGCTTTTTTATGAGAAAAAAAAACTCGAGGGGGTTTAACAAAAAAAACTAGCCACACTCCCTCTCTTTGCCATCTTGACGGCGGGACCATGCCATGTTGGCGCGCATAGTCAGTGGCTCAGGCGTACGCAACCGAGATTTGCACCGTATTTGCACGCCTGAGCCAAGTTATTACACCAGTTCGATGTATACCGCAAGTTCTAGCACTAAAATGACCGTTCAGGCCAAGTTCAAGCACCAGCGGTGTAATTGACTCAAATGCACATAGTCAACATACCAACCAACACAAAAGCTAAAAATAAAAGACATTCCAAGGAAAGCAACGCCCACCTAGTTACTTGAGGGCCAAACTGCCGTCCCCGCCTTCCAGCCTATGAAGGAATATGAGTATCCCTGAGTTATTGGGCCATAAACACAGCAAAGGCCAGCCCAAAGCTCTTACTTT
>NW_021264247.1:0-946 GCF_002162155.2 Triticum dicoccoides
TGGCAGTCTTTTCACTTCTCATTTCTGGGAGAGTTTCCAAACTGCCATGGGAACCCATCTTTCCTTCAGTACCGCTTTCCACCCTCAGTCGAGTGGTCAGGTGGAACGGGTCAATCAAATTCTCGAAGACATGCTCAGAGCTTGCGTTATCTCATTCGGTATGGATTGGGAGAAATGTCTTCCTTTCGCCGAGTTTGCTTATAACAATAGCTACCAATCCAGCCTCAAGAAAGCTCCTTTTGAGGTTCTCTATGGACGAAGATGTCGAACACCTTTGAACTGGTCAGAAACCGGTGAAAGACAATTCTTTGGACCGGACATGATCCAGGAGGCAGAAGAGCAAGTTCGCATCATTCGTGAGAATTTGAAAACAGCCCAGTCTCATCAAAAGAGTCAGTATGATCGTCATCATAAGGATATGACTTATGAAGTTGGCGAAAAAGCTTACCTTCGGGTTACTCCCATGAAGGGTACCCATCGTTTCGGTATCAAGGGCAAGTTGGATCCTCGTTACATTGGTCCTTTTCGCATTCTCGCTAAACGAGGAGAGGTTGCCTACCAGTTGGAACTACCCCCACATCTTTCTCGAGTTCATGATGTCTTCCACGTCTCTCAACTCAGGCGTTGCTTCTCGGATCCCATCCGCGGAGTGGACCACGAAACGCTTGATCTCCAAGATAACCTCACATACCGAGAGTACCCGGTTCGCATTCTTGATCAAGCAGAGCGTGTTACCCGACGTCAGAACATCAAGTTTCTCAAAGTTCAGTGGTCTCATCATTCCGAGAGAGAAGCTACTTGGGAGCGAGAAGATCGTCTTCGACTGGAGTACCCCGCTTTCTTTCCGTCGACCCCTGAATCTCGGGACGAGATTTTTTCAAGTGGGGGCGAGTTGTCACATCCCTAGTCTGGTATGACTTAGACTAGCTAGCCATTTGTGCATCAT
>NW_021264248.1:0-2015 GCF_002162155.2 Triticum dicoccoides
AGAGATTCATGGTTCTAGCGTTATGCCATCCTCTCATAATTGTTTTCGATTGTGAGAATTCTTTTCAACTATCCGGAGCAAATTCAAGAGTCTTCTCAATTTATTATCACGGAGATCCATCTAAATCATTGCAAGGATTCACCTTGTGTTTTCAATTTCTCTTTCTTTTCATTCCTTTTGTTTACCGGAGTTCTTCATGGAGGTTCTACATGATGGTTCATCAAGGATTTAATTCCCTTCTCAAAGTTTTCATCGAGATTCTTTCCTAAGGAGCTCAAGCTTTCTTCATATGGTAATCCGGAGTGCAATTCTTTCTACCATATTTTGGAGGTGGTATTATGCCATTCTTGATAATTTGAGTTCATGTTTCATGATTCACTTGTTGTAAGGATGAGATATTTTAAATCCATCATTTTCTTCATTGGAATTATCTTGGGTTACATTTCACCTAAAGCTTTCCTTTAAGAATTGTCGCTCTCATGGTGTTTATCAATGATCCAATTTCTTCATTTACCCTTTCCGGTGCGATATACTTTCTCGTCTCCTTGTTCATATCAATACAATTCTTTTCCCGTGAGTGGCAGGTTGTCACCTCATATTTTGAGATGTACTCCATAAGACCATATCAAGTTTATTCTTTCGTTGTTGGCTTTCCAATAACTCCGTTCGACCCTTCTCCTTAAGATGCCTTTTCAAACTCTTTTGTGGCAGAAGTTGGCATTTTCTTCAACATTCTTTTATTTCAATTATCAATCTTCTATTTCTTTCTCCCGGAGGCAGTGTATTGTGATTTCATCAAGTATCTTCTCATCTTATCAAGTTCTTATTCAATTCATTTTCTTTTCAATCGGAGTGCTGCCCGAAGTTGTTCTCCCTTGTTCCTCTTTTCTAACGGAGTGTTTTCAGCTTCGTCACCTCCATTGTATTCTTTTCTCGAAACGGATTAACCTTTCAAGGTTCTTTGGATTCACTCGTTGGTCAAAGAAGCAACTTAGTTTTACCTATTCTCTTTCTCCTCCATTTTCCCTCCGGTGCCATTCTAGATCTCGGGACGAGATCCTCTTGTAGTGGTGGAGTGTTGTAACGCCCCGAGACCGACGCTCCAGAAGACTTCCAGCTACTCCGAGTTTCGTCGTGTGATTTGTTTTGTTTGTTGCATCATTTGCATTGCATCATGCCATCATGTCATTTATTTTTTAAAACCTCAATAAATTGTATGGATTTTTCGATCCATTTAAATCGAGGGACTCACATGGTGACTTCTCTTTATAACATATCCTCCAATATTAGGGAGCTATATTAAATATTCCACTATTTTGGAATCACCAAAACACACTTGCAAAATAATTTCGTTCCTTTTCTGCTTCAAGTTTGGTCTCCAACCTTGCCAATATTTATTTCATCATTTTCCGGAGCTTCACCTAATTTCTCAACATTTTTGGGCACTTCAAAAAACCTATCCTAGTTCAAACCTTTTGAATTAAATTCAAAGGAATTTGAATTTAATCTTTCAACTTGACCTTTTTCTATTTTCCCGGACCGTGCACATTTTTCTGAGTCCGTGAAAATTATCTCCGTGCCCAAATTCTTCCTCTAACCTTCTCTTCTCTCTTTTCCTTTCTCCTATTTTTGTCTCTGTTTTTGTTAAGAGTAGAATCAAGAGAGGGAGAGAAGGGAGCCCAGCAGGCCATTTGGGCCCAGCTGCATCTAACCTAGCCGGCTCCAAGGCCCACTCCCCCGGCCCACCTAACCCTCTAACCTAGCCCGATCCCCTCGCATCTCCCCTCACTCCCTCGTTCGTCCACCGCCGCCAGGGAGAAGCCCCGCACATCGATCTCTCCCTCGTCTCGCTCCTCCCTCGATCCCTCTCCTCCTCTGTTTCCTACCGCCGCCGCGCACACACACACACCCGCATAGCACCCCGCAGCCAGCGCCAGGAGCTCGCCTCTCCTTCGCCATGGCCTCACAGCCCGATCCCCATGGCGCCAGTCTTCGCCGTGCCCCTGCTGCCTTCC
>NW_021264249.1:0-1327 GCF_002162155.2 Triticum dicoccoides
TATACATACTGGACCAATTACTAGAGCTCGTGCACGCCAACTAAATTACCAGGTACTTTCGTTTCTTGGTAATGATTCTAATGTTCATGAGAATATGATGCTGCCTAAATTGGATACATTTGTTTTGCTTACAAATGAAGGGCCTAGCTTGGAGAAGGATGAACATTGGAGCAAGAACAAGCATGGAGATGATGGCATGCGCAAGGGAAACAAGAACGGAGTTACAAGTGATGATTTCAGGACTTTGAAGCCACCATAATGGGTGCATGAAGCCTTGGACGAAATATACAAGATGCCACTTCATAAATTTCGTCCCGAGGCTATTTTAGGTGCTGTGTCACCTTATTATTGGGCCAGGCCCATGTAATTTCGAAATACATAAGTATAGGCTATTTTTAGAGTCCGTATGTGTGGGGAAACAAGAGATAGGGTTGATTCCGGACCCCTCCACCAAGGGCCACGAAATTCCCCCCTCTTCCTCCATATATACAGCCCTTAGGGCATCGTTTAGACTTTGGGTTTTGTTTAGATTAAAAGTTCGCCATAGCTGCAACTTCGCGTACTTCGTTTGTGTTCAACGACCAGACAAAGGCGTCACAGAACCCCACCTTGATCAATAAAGCTTTCATCTTAAATTCGCAATATCCAGATTGCAATCTTAGTTTCTTGCTTGTTCTTCGTTTGCTCACAGGAAACAGACCCTCGTGGTCAGGTTGATCGTGCTCCGGCGTGGTCAATAACCTCTCGGAGTTGGTTTAGCGATTGCTAAGGCGCGACATCCTCGCACGTTCGTAGTCGGATCGTCAAAGTCGACTTCCACCAAAGCGAAATCCACCATCTCATCGAAATATCGGGACCCCCGCCTCTATCAAGTGGTATCAGATTTCCAGGTTGCTCGGTGAGATTTTACAGTATTTCGTAGTTTAGATCGAGTCTGTTCTTCATACCTACAGTCCACGAAAAAGCCACAAAAAAAAATTTAGGGTTAGTTCATCATATCCGAACCAATCTGAGCCTTTGCATAATCTTTTTAGGGTTTTGCTTTGTTGAATTTGCGGTTGCATCGTCGTGTCTAGTTGCTGGTCTTAGAGTCTAGTCTTTTAGAGTTTCGAGTTCTGGTCATAAGTTGTCACGCCGCCGCCGCACCATCATCATCGCCCCTGCCATCTACCACCACCGCTCCGAATCTGTATCCATATACCACCACCAATCCGTGTCCATATACCACCACCGATCCATATCCATATACTACCACCACCGCTGCCATATACCACCACCATATATCCACCACCAATCCGAGTTCCTTGATTATTAGGGTTGTTTTCGA
>NW_021264250.1:0-1265 GCF_002162155.2 Triticum dicoccoides
GCACTGGGCTAACAGGACTCCGGTGAACCGGGCTGTAGCGGGCTAGCAGGACTCCGGTATTCATCGCGTGACATTTCCCCGAAGGGACAGACACAGGATCGAAGAAGGACACATGCCGGCCTGCCTAAGTGTTCCGGAGCAGTAGCAAGCTACCAGGGCTCAGTGGAAGCACTAGGAGACATTTCCCGGTAAGAGAGGCTACTAAGAATAAACAACTAGATAGTCAGATCCCACACATAGCAATACACATTACACGTACGCATAACATGCAAGTATGTGCTGTACAACATGGCATCACAGCATAACTCATCAACTCATATAGATAAAGGCTCAGAAGAGCCGTCATAGCATATATTGCAAACAGGGGTCACAAGACCCATCATACAGAGCATACAAGCAACAAGCGGAAGCATTACATGTATGGTACAGACATCTACAAAAGAAAAAGGCTGAAGAGCCTGACTATCTACAACATCCGATCAAGATCGTAGCTGAGGTACTAGCTACTAGTCGAAGTCCATGGAAACACTAGTAAGACCGAAGTCTCCGCTGCAAAACATAAATAAAGCAACATGAGTACAAAGGTACTCAGCAAGACTTACATCAGATCCTATCATACATGCACTTGTATCAAGAGGGTAACGTGGGGTTTAGTTGCAGCAAGCCAGCTTTGACTCTGTGGCTATCCTGTTCTACGACTACCAGAAACTCTGGAGGTGAAACAACGTACACGAGTCCCCTAATCACCATACAATACACTACTATGGATTCATCCCCGTCTCCCTACGAGAAGGCCAATCATAGCACTCACACTTGTCTTGAGCATTTTATAGTATCCACTTCAAGTTGTCTATGTACCATGTAAGCATCCAAGAAGTCCATAACCGCGGACCCGGCTATTCGAATAGATCATGTTAACCCTGCAGGGGTGTACTTCTTCACACACGCTCTCGCCACTTACCGCCATGTACACGTCATGTATCTCGGCAACCTTCAAGCGGAAGCCTGGCGAGGGTGTCGGCCACGACCTGACTAACCACACAAGACTCTAGTCCAGGTTTATCGCCTATTCGGGTTTCATCCGCAAGGAGATCCGGCCGGGGTGTCGCTTACGGCCCCAAACGATGTGAGCAGGGTTCCCGAGCCCACCAACCGGGTGCCACTCGGTACACCGTGCCACGTGTGCCTAGTCTGTCCCAAGCCCACCCTGCCGGGTGCCACTTGGTAGAAAAATAGCACTACCTACAAACACCAGAAACTAGTTG
>NW_021264251.1:0-2575 GCF_002162155.2 Triticum dicoccoides
ACAACATACGTTGTTCCCTTTGTCATCGGTATGTTACTTGTCCGAGATTCGATCGTCGGTATCCAATACCTAGTTCAATCTCGTTATCGACAAGTCTCTTTACTCGTTCTGTAATACTTCATCTTATAACTAACTCATTAGTTACATGCTTGCAAGGCTTAGGTGATGAGCATTGCCGAGAGGGCCCAGAGATACCTCTCCGACAATCGGAGTGACAAAACCTAATCTCGAATTATGCTAACTCAACATGTACCTTCGGAGACACCTGTAGTACTCCTTTATAATCACCCAGTTACGTTGTGACGTTTGGTAGTACCCAAAGTGTTCCTCCGGTAAACGGGAGTTACACAATTCTCATAGTTACAGGAACATGTATAAGTCATGAAGGAAGCAATAGCAGAATACTAAACGATCAAGTGCTAAGCTAACGGGATGGGTCATGTCAATCACCTCATTCTCCTAATGATGTGATCCCATTAATCAATGACAACACATGTCAATGGTTAGGAAACATAACCATCTTTGATTAATGAGCTAGTCAAGTAGAGGCATACTAGTGACTATATGTTTGTCTATGTATTCACACATGTATCATGTTTCCGGTTAATACAATTCTAGCATGAATAATAAACATTTATCATGATATGAGGAAATAAATAATAACTTTATTATTGCCTCTAGGGCATATTTCCTTCAGTCTCCCACTTGCACTAGACTCAATAATCTAGATTACATAGTAATGATTCTAACACCCATGGAGTCTTGGTGCTGATCATGTTTTGCTCGTGAGAGAGGCTTAGTCAACGGGTCTGCAACATTCAGATCCGTATGTATCTTGCAAATCTCTATGTCTCCCACTTGGACTTGGTCCCGAATGGAATTGAAGCGTCTCTTGATGTGCTTGGTCCTCTTGTGAAATCTGGATTCCTTTGCCAAGGCAATTGCACGAGTATTGTCACAGAAGATCTTCATTGGTCCCAATGCACTAGGTATAACACCTAGATCGGAAATGAACTCCTTCATCCAGACTCCTTCATTTGCTGCTTCAGAAGCAGCTATGTACTCCGCTTCACATGTAGATCCTGCCACGACGCTTTGTTTAGAACTGCACCAACTTACAGCTCCACCGTTTAATAAAAACACGTATCCGGTCTGCGATTTAGAATCGTCCGGATCAGTGTCAAAGCTTGCATCGACGTAACCATTTACGACTAGCTCTTTGTCACCTCCATATACGAGAAACATATCCTTAGTCCTTTTCAGGTATTTCAGGATGTTCTTGACCGCTGTCCAGTGATCCACTCCTGGATTACTTTGGTACCTACCTGCCAAGCTTATTGCTAAGCATACGTCAGGTTTGGTACACAGCATTGCATACATGATAGAGCCTATGGCTGAAGCATAGGGAACATCTTTCATTTTCTCTCTATCTTCTGCTGTGGTCGGGCATTGAGTTTGACTCAACTTCACACCTTGTAGCATAGGCAAGAATCCTTTCTTTGCCTGATCCATTTTGAACTTTTTCAAAATTTTGTCAAGGTATGTACTTTGTGAAAGTCCTATTAAGCGTCTTGATCTATCTCTATAGATCTTGATGCCCAATATGTAAGCAGCTTCACCGAGGTCTTTCATAGAAAAACTTTTATTCAAGTATGCCTTTATGCTATCCAGAAATTCTATATCATTTCCAATTAATAATATGTCATCAACATATAAAACTAGAAATGCTACAGAGCTCCCACTCACTTTCTTGTAAATACAGGCTTCTCCAAAAGTCTGTATAAAACCATATGCTTTGATCACACTATCAAAACGTTTATTCCAACTCCGAGATTCTTGCACCAGTCCATAAATGGAACGTTGGAGCTTGCACACTTTGTCAGCACCTTTTGGATCAACAAAACCTTCAGGTTGCATCATATACAACTCTTCTTCTAGAAATCCATTCAAGAATGCAGTCTTGACATCCATTTGCCAAATTTCATAATCATGAAATGCAGCAATAGCCAACATGATTCGGACAGACTTAAGCATCGCTACGGGTGAGAAAGTCTCATCGTAGTCAACCCCTTGAACTTGTCAAAAACCTTTTGCAACAAGTCGAGCTTTGTAGACAGTAACATTACCATCAGCGTCAGTCTTCTTCTTAAAGATCCATTTATTCTCAATGGCTTGCCGATCATCGGGCAAGTCAACCAAAGTCCATACTTTGTTTTCTTACATGGATCCTATCTCAGATTTCATGGCCTCTAGCCATTTTGCGGAATCTGGGCTCATCATCGCTTCCTCATAGTTCGTAGGTTCATCATGGTCTAGTAACATGACTTCCAGAATAGGATTTCCGTACCACTCTGGTGCGGATCTTACTCTGGTAGACCTACGAGGTTCAGTAGAAACTTGATCTGAAGTTTCATGATCAATATCATTAGCTTCCTCACTAATTGGTGTAGTTGTCACAGGAACCGGTTCTTGTGATGAACTACTTTCCAATAAGGGAGTAGATACAATTATCTCATCAAGTTCTACTTTCCTCCCACTCACTTCTTTCGAGAGAAACTCCTTCTCTAGAAAGGAT
>NW_021264252.1:0-1953 GCF_002162155.2 Triticum dicoccoides
CGAGGGTAAAGTATTCAACCCAAATTTATTGATTCGACTCAAGGGGAGCCAAAGAATATTCTTGAGTATTAGCAGTTGAGTTGTCAATTCAACCACACCTGGATAACTTAGTATCTGTAACAAAGTATTTAGTAGCAAAGTAATATGATAATAAAAGTAACAGTAGCAAAAGTAATGTTTTTGGGGTTTTGTAATGATTGTAGCAATAGCAACGGAAAAGTAAACAAGCAAAGCACAATATGTGAAAAGCTCGTAGGCAATGGATCAGTGATGGATAATTATGTCGGATGCGATTCCTCATGTAATAGCTATAACATAGGGTGACACAGTACTAGCTCCAATTCATCAATGTAATGTAGGCATGTATTCCGTATATAGTATACGTGCTTATGGAAAAGAACTTGCATGACATCTTTTGTCCTACCCTCCCATGACAGCGGGGTCCTAGTGGAAACTAAGGGATATTAAGGCCTCCTTTTAATAGAGAACCGGAACAAAGCATTAGCACATAGTGAACACATGAACTCCTCAAACTACGGTCATCACTGAGAAGTATCCCGATTATTGTCACTTCGGGGTTGTCGGATCATAACACATAATAGGTGACTGTAGACTTGCAAGATAGGATCAAGAACACACATATATTCATGAAAACATAATAGGTTCAGATCTGAAATCATGGCACTCGGGCCCTAATGACAAGCATTAAGCATAGCAAAGTCATAGCGACATCAATCTCAGAACATAGTGGATACTAGGGATCAAACCTTAACAAAACTAACTTGATTACATGGTAAATCTCAGCCAACCCATCACCGTCCAGCAAGCCTACGATGGAATTACTCACGCACGACGGTGAGCATCATGAAATTGGTGATGGAGGACGGTTGATGATGACGACGGCGACGAATCCCCCTCTCCGGAGCCACGAATGGACTCCAGATCAGCCCTCCCGAGAGAGATTAGGGCTTGGCGGCGGCTACGTATTGTAAAACGTGATGAAACTTTCTCTCTGATTTTTTTTCTCCACGGGACGGAATATATGGAGTTGGAGTTGAGGTCGGCAGAGCCTCAGGGGGCCCACGAGATAGGGGGCGCGCCCAGGGGGGTGGGCACGCCCCCACCCTCATGGTCAAGGTGTGGGCCCCTGGTCTTGATTCTTTCTCCAGTATTTTTTATATTTTCCAAAAAGTGCCTCCGAGGATTTTCAGGACATTCCGAGAACTTTTGTTTTCTACACATAAAACAACATCATGGCAGTTCTGCTGAAAACAGCGTCGGTCCGGGTTAGTTTCATTCAAATCATGCAAGTTTGAGTCCAAAACAAGGGAAAAAGTGTTTGTAAAAGTAGATACGTTGGAGACATATCAACTCCCCCAAGCTTAAACCTTTGCTTGTCCTCAAGCAATTCAGTTGATAAACTGAAAGTGATAAAGAAAAGCTTTTACAAATTCTATTTGCTCTTGTTATTGTAAACATGCAAAGCGTGCATTCAGGTTTCAGCAAGTATTATAAACTAACCATACTCACAATAACACTTAGGTCTCACAATTACTCATATCAATGGCATAATCAGCTAGCGAGACATAATAATAAAACTTGGATGACAACACTTTCTCAAAACAATTATAACATGATATAACAAAATGGTATCTCGCTAGCCCTTTCTGAGACCGCAAAACATAAATGCAGAGCACCTTTAAAGATCAAGGACTGACTAAACATTGTAATTCATGGTAAAAGAGATCCAGTCAAGTCATACCCAATACAAACTAATAATAATGAATGCAAATGATAGTGTGCTCTCCAGCGGGTGCTTTTAATAAGAAGGTGATGACTCAACATAAAAGTAAATAGATAGGCCCTTCGCAGAGGGAAGCAGGGATTTTTAGAGGTGCCAGAGCTCGATTTAAAATAGAGATTGAATAACATTTTGAGCGGCATACTTTCGCT
>NW_021264253.1:0-3322 GCF_002162155.2 Triticum dicoccoides
AGCGAAAGTATGCCGCTCAAAATGTTATTCAATCTCTATTTTAAATCGAGCTCTGGCACCTCTAAAAATCCCTGCTTCCCTCTGCGAAGGGCCTATCTATTTACTTTTATGTTGAGTCATCACCTTCTTATTAAAAGCACCCGCTGGAGAGCACACTATCATTTGCATTCATTATTATTAGTTTGTATTGGGTATGACTTGACTGGATCTCTTTTACCATGAATTACAATGTTTAGTCAGTCCTTGATCTTTAAAGGTGCTCTGCATTTATGTTTTGCGGTCTCAGAAAGGGCTAGCGAGATACCATTTTGTTATATCATGTTATAATTGTTTTGAGAAAGTGTTGTCATCCAAGTTTTATTATTATGTCTCGCTAGCTGATTATGCCATTGATATGAGTAATTGTGAGACCTAAGTGTTATTGTGAGTATGGTTAGTTTATAATACTTGCTGAAACCTGAATGCACGCTTTGCATGTTTACAATAACAAGAGCAAATAGAATTTGTAAAAGCTTTTCTTTATCACTTTCAGTTTATCAACTGAATTGCTTGAGGACAAGCAAAGGTTTAAGCTTGGGGGAGTTGATATGTCTCCAACGTATCTACTTTTACAAACACTTTTTCCCTTGTTTTGGACTCAAACTTGCATGATTTGAATGAAACTAACCCGGACCGACGCTGTTTTCAGCAGAACTGCCATGATGTTGTTTTATGTGTAGAAAACAAAAGTTCTCGGAATGTCCTGAAAATCCTCGGAGGCACTTTTTGGAAAATATAAAAAATACTGGAGAAAGAATCAAGACCAGGGGCCCACACCTTGACCATGAGGGTGGGGGCGCGCCCACCCCCCTGGGCGCGCCCCCTATCTCGTGGGCCCCCTGAGGCTCTGCCGACCTCAACTCCAACTCCATATATTCCGTCCCGTGGAGAAAAAAAATCAGAGAGAAAGTTTCATCACGTTTTACAATACGTAGCCGCCGCCAAGCCCTAATCTCTCTCGGGAGGGCTGATCTGGAGTCCATTCGTGGCTCCGGAGAGGGGGATTCGTCGCCGTCGTCATCATCAACCGTCCTCCATCACCAATTTCATGATGCTCACCGTCGTGCGTGAGTAAGTCCATCGTAGGCTTGCTGGACGGTGATGGGTTGGCTGAGATTTACCATGTAATCAAGTTAGTTTTGTTAAGGTTTGATCCCTAGTATCCACTATGTTCTGAGATTGATGTCGCTATGACTTTGCTATGCTTAATGCTTGTCATTAGGGCCCGAGTGCCATGATTTCAGATCTGAACCTATTATGTTTTCATGAATATATGTGTGTTCTTGATCCTATCTTGCAAGTCTACAGTCACCTATTATGTGTTATGATCCGACAACCCCGAAGTGACAATAATCGGGATACTTCTCAGTGATGACCGTAGTTTGAGGAGTTCATGTGTTCACTATGTGCTAATGCTTTGTTCCGGTTCTCTATTAAAAGGAGGCCTTAATATCCCTTAGTTTCCACTAGGACCCCGCTGTCATGGGAGGGTAGGACAAAAGATGTCATGCAAGTTCTTTTCCATAAGCACGTATACTATATACGGAATACATGCCTACATTACATTGATGAATTGGAGCTAGTACTGTGTCACCCTATGTTATAGCTATTACATGAGGAATCGCATCCGACATAATTATCCATCACTGATCCATTGCCTACGAGCTTTTCACATATTGTGCTTTGCTTGTTTACTTTTCCGTTGCTATTGCTACAATCATTACAAAACCCCAAAAACATTACTTTTGCTACTGTTACTTTTATTATCATATTACTTTGCTACTAAATACTTTGTTACAGATACTAAGTTATCCAGGTGTGGTTGAATTGACAACTCAACTGCTAATACTCAAGAATATTCTTTGGCTCCCCTTGAGTCGAATCAATAAATTTGGGTTGAATACTTTACCCTCGGAAGCTGTTGTGACCCCTTACACTTGTGAGTTATCACCTTCTTTCTGCTTGCATCTTCGCTTGCTAAGATCTATGGATCCTCATCCGCTTTATAATCTTTTTAGGAGATCCAATTATGATGAACCAATTGCTAGTGAGTTTTGTGTACTAGATTATCTTTATGAAGCTTTGCTTGAAATTCGTAAATCTGAAAATTGTGATGAAGAAATTTATGAAGAGATTCACGATAACTCCTTGAATAAAAAGCATGATTGCAATGATTTTACTATAAATTCTCTTTATGTCAATTGTGCTAATAATATGCAAAACCCTAAGCTTGGGGATGCTAGTTTTGCAATGTCTACTACTTGTTGCAATGATCATGATTGGGGTGATTCTTCTTATAATCTTGAAAATTTATTTAAGCCCCATGATGACTATGAGATTGATAATAGTGTTTGCAATAATATTGAAAGTGGGTTTGGAAGAGCGTCAACTTTAGATCCCACATATTTGGAGTATGTTCAATTTTATGATATTTTTGATAAAAGTGGGTTTGGAGAGGTCATGACTTTAGTTAATGTTAATCCCACTATTTTGGAAGAGTGTCAACTTCGCATGCATGTGGATCGTGTTGAAAATATTTTATGTGATAGCTATTTTGTTGAATTTTCTTATGATTCCACATGTAATTATTATGAGATAGGAAAATATGGTTGTAGAAATTTTCATGTTACTAAATTACCTCTCGTCATGTTGACATTGCTATCGTCTCTTTCTTCTTCCTTGCATATGCTAGTTTTTGCTTGCCTTGCAAATTTGTTTTCTTATAATATGCCTATGCATAGGAAGTATGTTAGACTTAGATGTGTTTGTCACGTGTTTCATGATGCTCTCTTTGCACTTCAATTCTTGTCTTCCATGTGAGCATCATTAAAATTATCAATGCCTAGCTAAAAGGCTTTAAAGAAAAAGCGCTTGTTGGGAGACAACCCAATACTTTTCCTTGCTTTTATTCAACAAATAATTCATCTAGCCTCTGTTTAGATGTGGTTTTATGTTTTAATTAGTGTTTGTGCCAAGTAGAACCTTTGGGAAGACTTGGGTGAAGTTTATATTATCTTGCTGTAAAAAACAAAAACTTTAGCGCTCACGAGATTAGCTGCCATTGTTTACTGGAGAGAGATTTTTAGTTGATTCTTTTTGCAGATGATTAATAGACAAATTACTCACGTTCATCAATTTAGTTTATAATTTTTGGAGTTCCAGAAGTATTCTAAAGTTACAGATTTCTACAGACTGTTCTATTTTTGACAGATTCTGTTTTTTGTGTGTTGTTTGCTTATTTTTGATGCATCTATGGCTAGTATCGGGGGGTATGAACCATAGA
>NW_021264254.1:0-1825 GCF_002162155.2 Triticum dicoccoides
GTATCCCTCGCATTACATTATTTTCCATTTGCCACTCGTTTTCCTCTCCCCCACTTCACCCTTGCCGTTTTATTCGCCTCTTTTCCGTTCATCTCTTTTCGCTTGCTTCTCGTGTGTCCTTGTGTTAGATCGTTCGTTTTTCTATTATGGCTAGTCCTTCTATCATTGTTAGTACTCCTGATTTGGAAGTTCTCCACTTCAAACAAAGACAAGGAGAAAATTTAAAAGATGCTTGGTATAGGATGGTAGAATCTTATCGTAGTTACACCATAGAGGGAGATTTCAAGATTTTACTTCGCAATTTTTATGTTGGGCTTACCTTACCCCACAGACAAAGACAAGGAGAAAATTTAAAAGATGCTTGGTATAGGATGGTAGAATCTTATCGTAGTTACACCATAGAGGGAGATTTCAAGATTTTACTTCGCAATTTTTATGTTGGGCTTACCTTACCCCACAGACAACTCCTTGATTTTTCCGCCAAAGGGAACTTTATTGAAGTTGACCCTAGTATTGCTTATGAAATTATAGAGCGGATAGTAGGAGTACTTCCCCCACAAAAGGGAATTCACCTTACGCAAGAAGGAACTCGAATCTTAGAGAAATTATGCGAATTGAAAATTTTTATTGAACCTCTTAAAAATGTTGGTGGAATATTAACCGCATGAATATGTTGATTACACTTTGCAACAAGCGGTTGGATGCTCTAGATCTGAAGATCTCTGAGCATGAAGGGAAACGTAAGGAACCTCCCGGATCCGAACATAACTCCATTAAAAAGATAAATACCAAAGATGGCAATACCTAGATCTATTCTTGCTTTTATGCCTAACTAGGGCGTTAAACGATAGCGCTTGTTGGGAGGCAACCCAATTTTATTTTTGTTCCTTGCTTTTTGTTCCTGTTTAGTAATAAATAAATTATCTATCCTCTGTTATGATTGTGTTTTTTATGCTTTAATTAGTGTTTGTGCCAAGTAAAGCCTTTAGGATCTTCTGGGATGATTGTTATTTGATCTTTCTAAAAAAACAGAAAGTGCTCACAAGAATAATTTTGATTTTTAACCAGAATGCGATAAAATACTAATTCCAACTGTAGTAGATCAATATACAAATTCTTTAGGTCTTCCTAATTTGGTAGAATTTTTGGAGTTACATAAGTATTCGAGACCTACATATTACTACAGACTTTTCTGTTTTTGACAGATTCTGTTTTTTCGTGTGTTGTTTGCTTATTTTGATGAATCTATGGCTAGTGTCGGGGAGGTGTCGGTGTCAAAACCGGCGGATCTCGGGTAGGGGGTCCCGAACTGTGCGTCTAAGGAGGATGGTAACATGAGGCAGGGGACACGATGTTTACCCAGGTTCGGGCCCTCTCGATGGAGGTAATACCCTACATCCTGCTTGATTGATCTTGATGATATGAGTATTACAAGAGTTGATCTACCACGAGATCATAGAAGCTAAACCCTAAAAGCTAGCCTATGGTATGATTGTATGTGGTCCTACGGACCAAACCCTCCGGTTTATATAGACACCGGAGGGGGCTAGGGTTACACAATGTCGGTTACAAGGGAGGAGATCTACATATCTGTATTGCCTAGCTTGCCTTCCACGCCAAGGAGAGTCCCATCCGGACACGGGACGAAGTCTTCAATCTTGTATCTTCATAGTCCAACAGTCCGGCCAAAGGATATAGTCCGGCTGTCCGGAGACCCCTAATCCAGGACTCCCTCAGTAGCCCCTGAACCAGGCTTCAATGACGATGAGTCCGGCGCGCGGATTTGTCTTCGGCATTGCAAGGTGGGTTCCTCCTCCGAATACTC
>NW_021264255.1:0-1076 GCF_002162155.2 Triticum dicoccoides
ATTTCCATAGTTGTTGAACCCAGTGTGCGCTTACGTGTCGGTCATCAACACTCGCGGTTTTGGCCGATTCTGCCCCGTTTCGTGGAGTACTACTCACTGTTTTGGGGTCCCGGAGTGATTTCCATGATTGACGAACCCAGGGGTGCGTTTACGTGTCGGTCATCAATGTTCGTGGTTTTTGTCGATTCTGACACGTTTCGTGGACTATTACTCACCGTTTTGGAATGCCAAATGATTTCCATGGTTGTTGAACCCCAAGGTGCGGCTACGTGTCGGTCATCAACAATCACAGTTTTGGCCGATTCTGGCCCATTTCATGGACTATTACTCAGTTTTGGTGTCCTGCAAAGACTTCCACGATTGAGGAACATCGGGGTGTGTTTATGTGACGCTCATCAACACTTGCAGTTTTGCCGATTCTGGCCCGTTTCATGGACTCTTACTCACTGATTTGGGGTCCCTGAGAGATTTTCATGATTGACGAAACCCGGGGTGCGTTTATGTATCGTAAATCAATAATCCTAGATTTGGCCGATTCTGGGCTCTTTCATGGACTATTACTCACCGTTCGGGGTCCCAAAGCGATTTCCATGGTTGTCGAACCCAGAGGTGTACTTACGTGTTGGTCGTCTAGACTCGCAGTTTGGGCCGATTCTGTCCCGTTTCTTGGACTATTACTCAGTTTTAGGTTACCGAAGTGATTTCCACGATTGACGAACCCCGGGGTGCGTTTACGTGTCGGTCATCATACCTCACAATTTTGGCCGATTCTGGCCCATTTCGTTGGCTATTGATCACTATTTTGGGGTCCCGGAGTGATTTCCACAATTGATGAACCCCGGGACGCGTTTTCGTTTCGGTCATCAACACTCGTGGTTTTTGTCGATTTTGGCCTGTTTCATGGACTATTACTCACTGTTTTTGGGGTCCCAAAGCGATTTAAATAGTTGTTGAACCCCAAGGTGCGCTTACGTGTCGGTCATCAACAATCGCAGTTTTGGCCGATTCTGGCCCGTTTCATGAACTATTACTCACTTTTTTGGGGTTGTGGAGTGATTTCCACGATTAACGAACCC
>NW_021264256.1:0-1346 GCF_002162155.2 Triticum dicoccoides
CATGGTGGGTTGTCTCACTGGAACCGTCCTTAAGCCCTGAGTTCTGTGTATGTTGTCCAATGACTCGATACTACCACACATTGGGCTCCGGGCGCTCCAAGCCCTCTCGACTTATTAACCAACTTGATCCCTGTCCAGGAGTCGCAACTAGTTTCTGGTGTTTGTAGGTAGTGCTATTTTTCTACCAGGTGGCACCCGGCAGGGTGGGCTTGGGACAGACTAGGCACACGTGGCCCGGTGTACCGAGTGGCACCCGGTTGGTGGGCTCGGGAACCCTGTACACATCGTTTGGGGCCGTAAGCGACACCCCGGCCGGATCTCCTTGCGGATGGAACCCGAATAGGCGATAAACCTGGACTAGAGTCTTGTGTGGTTAGTCAGGTCGTGGCCGACACCCTCGCCAGGCTTCCGCTTGAAGGTTGCCGAGATACATGACGTGTACATGGCGGTAAGTGGCGAGAGCATGTGTGAAGAAGTACACCCCTGCAGGGTTAACATGATCTATTCGAATAGCCGGGTCCACGGTTATGGACTTCTTGGATGCTTACATGGTACATAGACAACTTGAAGTGGATACCCTAAAATGCTCAAGACATGTGTGAGTGCTATGGATGGCCTTCTCGTAGGGAGACGGGGATGAATCCATAGTAGTGTATTGTATGGTGATTAGTGGACTCGTGTACGTTGTTTCACCTCCAGAGTTTCTGGTAGTCGTAGAACAGGATAGCCACAGAGTCAAAGCTGGCTTGCTGCAACTAAACCCCACATTACCCTCTTGATACCAATGCATGTATGATAGTATCTGATGTAAGTCTTGCTGAGTACCTTTGTACTCATGTTGCTTTATTTATGTTTTTGCAGCGGAGACTTCGGTCTTACTAGTGTTCTTGTGGACTTCGACTAGCAGCTAGTACCTCAGCTACGATCTTGATCGGATGTTGTAGATAGTCAGGCTCTTCAGCCTTTTTCTTTTGTAGATGTCTGTACCCAGACATGTAATGCTTCCGCTTGTTGCTTGTATGCTCTGTATGATGGGTCTTATGACCCCTGTTTGCAATTTATGCTGTGACGGCTCTTCTGAGCCTTTATCTATATGAGTTGATGAGTTATGCTGTGATGCCATGTTGTACAGCACATACTTGCATGTTATGCGTACGTGTAATGTGTATTGCTATGTGTGGGATCTGACTATCTAGTTGTTTATTCTTAGTAGCCTCTCTTACCGGGAAATGTCTCCTAGTGCTTCCATTGAGCCCTGGTAGCTTGCTACTGCTCCGGAACACTTAGGCAGGCCGGCATGTGTCCTTCTTCGATCCTGTGTCTGTCCCTTCGGGGAAATGTCACGC
>NW_021264257.1:0-1239 GCF_002162155.2 Triticum dicoccoides
CGGCGCCCCATCACCGGCCGGCCGCCCTGGCGCGCACCGGCGCCTGGCCGCATCGTGCGACCCGCGCCCCTCGGGCATTCGCCGTTCGGGCGACACTCGGCGCCCGCGCTCGTGCCCGTAACCACCGTCCAGCGCCCGTTAAGGCCCTGGGCCACTTACATGCGGGCCCCAGCGCCCAGAACGTTTTATAAAATAAAAGAGTTAAAATAATAATAATAATAATAATAAACAATATTAAATAATAAAAATAATTAATTAATTAATTAACTTAATTAATTCTGATTAACTTAGCTAATTAAGATTAATTAATCTGATGACTAATTAACCTAATTAACTACTGTTAATTAGCTAACAGAGTATGACAGTGGGGCCCACCCCCTATTATTACTAATTAGGTTAATTATAATGTTTAATTAAATATGTGTCACTGACCAGTGGGACCCACTGGTCAAGTTGGCCAGTCAACTCTGTTGACTGCTGACATCAGCATGACATCATGCTGATGTCATTATTCCATTTTCGAATTAATTTAAATAACTAATTAAATTCCAGAAATTAATAAAATCTTTAAAAAAATCATATCTTTTAATCCGTAACTCGGATTAAAATAACTTCTACATGAAAGTTGCTCAGAACGACGAGACGAATCCGGATACGCGGTCCGTTCGTCCGCCACACACCCCTAACCTATCGAACCCGCAACTTTCCCCCTCCGGCTCCTCTGCCCGAAAACACGAAACACCGGGAATACTTTCCCGGGGGTTTTCCCCCCGTCACCGATATCACCTACTACCGCGTTAGGGCACACCGAACACCGCGTATTGCCTTGATATATTTTGTGGTGCTTTGTTTGCTCTGTATTCATTATTTCTTCCCCCTCTTCTCTCCGGTAGACTACGAGACCGACGCTGCTGCTGACCAGTTCGACTACGGAGTTGACGACCCTCTCTCTTGCCAGAGCAACCAGGCAAGCCCCCCCCCCTTGATCACCAGATATCGCCTACTCTTCTCTATACTGCTTGCATTAGAGTAGTGTAGCATGTTACTGCTTTCCGTTAATCCTATTCTGATGCATAGCCTGTCATTGCTGCTACAGTCATTGATACCTTACCCGCAATCCTAAATGCTTAGTATAGGATGCTAGTGTTCCATCAGTGACCCTACACTCTTGTCCGTCTGCCATGCTATACTACTGGGCTGTGATCACTTCGGGAGGTGATCACGGGCATATACTATATA
>NW_021264258.1:0-1224 GCF_002162155.2 Triticum dicoccoides
CCGCCCTGGCGCGCACCGGCGCCTGGCCGCATCGTGCGACCCGCGCCCCTCGGGCATTCGCCGTTCGGGCGACACTCGGCGCCCGCGCCCGTGCCCGTAACCACCGTCCAGCGCCCGTTAAGGCCCTGGGCCACTTACATGCGGGCCCCAGCGCCCAGAACGTTTTATAAAATAAAAGAGTTAAAATAATAATAATAATAATAATAATAATAAACAATATTAAATAATAAAAATAATTAATTAATTAATTAACTTAATTAATTCTGATTAACTTAGCTAATTAAGATTAATTAATCTGATGACTAATTAACCTAATTAACTACTGTTAATTAGCTAACAGAGTATGACAGTGGGGCCCACCCCCTATTATTACTAATTAGGTTAATTATAATGTTTAATTAAATATGTGTCACTGACCAGTGGGACCCACTGGTCAAGTTGACCAGTCAACTCTGTTGACTGCTGACATCAGCATGACATCATGCTGATGTCATTATTCCATTTTCGAATTAATTTAAATAACTAATTAAATTCCAGAAATTAATAAAATCTTTAAAAAAATCATATCTTTTAATCCGTAACTCGGATTAAAATAACTTCTACATGAAAGTTGCTCAGAACGACGAGACAAATCCGGATACGCGGTCCGTTCGTCCGCCACACACCCCTAACCTATCGAACCCGCAACTTTCCCCCTCCGGCTCCTCTGCCCGAAAACACGAAACACCGGGAATACTTTCCCGGGGGTTTTCCCCCCGTCACCGGTATCACCTACTACCGCGTTAGGGCACACCGAACACCGCGTATTGCCTTGATATATTTTGTGGTGCTTTGTTTGCTCTGTATTCATTATTTCTTCCCCCTCTTCTCTCCGGTAGACTACGAGACCGACGCTGCTGCTGACCAGTTCGACTACGGAGTTGACGACCCTCTCTCTTGCCAGAGCAACCAGGCAAGCCCCCCCCCCTTGATCACCAGATATCGCCTACTCTTCTCTATACTGCTTGCATTAGAGTAGTGTAGCATGTTACTGCTTTCCGTTAATCCTATTCTGATGCATAGCCTGTCATTGCTGCTACAGTCATTGATACCTTACCCGCAATCCTAAATGCTTAGTATAGGATGCTAGTGTTCCATCAGTGACCCTACACTCTTGTCCGTCTGCCATGCTATACTACTGGGCTGTGATCACTTCGGGAGGTGATCACGGGCATATACTATATA
>NW_021264259.1:0-1629 GCF_002162155.2 Triticum dicoccoides
AAGTCTTTTGTTCTACAATATGTCCACATACATTCGCATGTGATAGTCCATTTAAAATTTCTAAAGGGGTTTTTATCAGTTTTGTCATCGGTTGTATAACACTACTCGGTTTTGCCACTAAAAATTTTCACTACTTGAAGGTAGATGACAAAAATACCCCTAACCCGTTTGTCAACTCCCCTCTCTTTTTGTTGACTTGTGGGCCCATGAAAAGGATAAAAGGAAAATTGGCTATGCAGGGTTTCGAACCCAACACCACCACCTGAATGTTGCGCGGGCTAACCAACTGAACTACGGAAGTCTTTTGTTCTACAAGGAGATATATTCGTTACATTGTTTAGACGGGATAATATGCCAACAGTCATATCTTTTCTTGTTGCTAGCTAGTTGTGCTAGGGTTTGGAAGTTAGTTGGGATCACCCGCACGAGTGGCTAGCCGACCGGAAGAATCTCTCTGGTAACACCGCCACGTTCAATCGATTGATGCGTCACACACTAATTGGCAGCAACACCACATCTTTTTTAAGAATTCACGCGGGGGGGCAAGGCGCCCCACCTGAATATGTACTTCTCATGGTGCGAAGCAGCAAAACCAAAACCCAGGGTCCTGGGAGAGTACAGATATGAGTTTTTTCTCGCCAACTATGGTACAATCAGGGAAAGAGGGAGGAAGACTACAGGGAGATCACAGGTCCAGAGCTAGGAGGAAAGGGCCCCAATCTGCCAGGTCTCCACGGTCTTCAGGTTTCAGGCGGAAAGACCAAAGCTCGAGGTCGCCGGCAGCAGCGGCGACGGCACGACTAACAGCAGGACGTTTGTTTCGGAACACTACATCGTGCCGATGGTTCCAAATTCGCCAAAGGAGGAGGAGCCGCACCGCAGGCGAGTGCTTTTGAGGTGCAAGAGGAGGATAAGTTACCTCCCAGATATCGTTGCAACTGAGGCCACGGTTGACACCAAGGGCACGCCATACATGCGTGACGCGGCAGCAGATAAAGAGCATGGTGGCTGCCTATTCCTGATCACATGGTTTTCTATTTTTCTCTGGAAATTTCAGCATGGTGGCTGCCTATTCCTGAAAACGACACAAACACAAAGAGGTTCACAAATCACAACCCTCAGCGGGTGGTGGCACTCGGCGTGCAGGATGGCGGCACTCGTCAGGAGGCGCCGCGGCAACGGCAAATGGGGGCACGCTGGAGCTGGGCGGCCAGCCCGGCGATCGACGGTGCCAGGTGAGGACTGAGGAGTTAGGCAGGCGACGGCGGCTAGGGATTTGTGGTTCCCGCTGGGGAAACTAGCTAAGCTGGCACGAGTAGGTCGGCCAAAGGATTAGGTTGGTCTGTTTAGTTCGGTGCAGATAGATTATAGTATAAGAATACTTCTAATTTTAAATGAATGCTTGTGTTAGTCGGACTGGTTGTCACGCTCCTCCATCCACAGTGAGGTTTTTTGGTTCGAACCCCAACAACGCTCTTTTTTCTCTGAATTTATTTATCCGTACACCCTGACTAGTGGGCCCACACTATGGAGAGAGAGTGTGCAAAATGAGATCAGGGATATTTTCGTCATCTGCCACTACCGGAACAGGGCCATACCCCGACGGCCAGAACAATGCCGACGGCCCCC
>NW_021264260.1:0-1480 GCF_002162155.2 Triticum dicoccoides
TTGAGACATTCACAAAAATGGTGGCATAACCACTCAGAAGCACAATATCAAGGTTTCGAGATCAACAATTAACATACGGAAGTAGTAGGAACTGAACTGAGACTTAAATCCAACAATCTTATAAGTCCACTGATTAGTAACACGTGATCCTAATAGAAAGAAGGGATAGCCTAGTTCTTAATCCCCGTAGAAGAGAAGATGATGACTCAGATCAGAAGGGCATGAGGTAAAGGAGTAAAAAGAGCCTTACGTTCCATCCCACAATCAATTCCCTTACATAACTAAAGAATTTCTAGACTCAACTTCGACCAGTTTGGCTTGGTAATCCTACAGGCAGTCAAGCTCTGATACCAACGCTGTCAGGACCCCGACTCAATGTCACATCGATCTAGCATGTAACACCTCATATCACTTTGTGGCCTCACGCACGGTATTCCCACAGGTGTCGCCTTACCTTGGCCCGGGACCGTTTGCGCCTTTTGGCACACGTATATGACGGTGTCGCTAGCATCCATATGATAAGGAGCCTGGGCTGACATGGCTAGTCGTAAACCCAAAGTGGCACAGACTTACAGGGACAGGCATCCATGACCCAGCATCGAACGTGTCGGTCATCAGCGAGTGAATCCAGGCTGTAGCACTGGCTAGCAGGACTCCGGTGAACCGGGCTGTAGCGGGCTAACAGGACTCCGGTATTCATCGCGTGACATTTCCCCGAAGGGACAGACACAGGAACGAAGAAGGACACATGCCGGCCAGCCTAAGTGTTCCGGAGCAGTAGCGAGCTACCATGGCTCGGTGGAAACACTAGGAGACATTTCCCGGTAAGAGAGGCTACTAAAGATAAACAACTAGATGGTCAGATCCCAGACATACCAAGCATTTCAATAGCATACACACAATATGCTCGATATGTGCAAATACAACATGGCATCACAACATGACTCTACGACTCAAGTAATTTATTTAAATAGGCTCCGAGGAGCGAGATATTACAATCATGGGTCTCATGACCCAACAATCAGAGCATACAAGTCAAAGCACATGCGGAAGCTTAACATGTCTGAGTACAGACAACTATAAATGAAAAAGGCTGAGAAGCCTGACTATCTACCAGATACTGCCGAGGGCACAAGATCGTAGCTGAGGTAACAAGCTAAACGTCGAAGTCCACGTGGAACTACTAGTGAGACCGAAGTCTCTCTGCAAAAACATAAAATAGGCAAACGTGAGTACAAATGTACCCGGCAAGACTTACATCAGAACTAACTACATATGCATCATTATCAACAAAGGGGATGGTGGGGTTTAACTGCAGCAAGCCAGCTTTGACTCGGTGGCTATCCTGAACTACGACTGCAAGTAACTCTTTTGAGGTGGCGCACACGAGTCCACATATTCACCATATCAATACACCACTATGGATCCGCTCCCGTCTCCCTACGAGAACGCCATCCATAGCACTCACGCTTATCTTGCG
>NW_021264261.1:0-1173 GCF_002162155.2 Triticum dicoccoides
GTACGCTTACGCGAGACCGGTTCCCTCGACGTGCTTTGCACAGAGATGGCTTGCGGGCGACTGTCTCTCCAACTTTAGTTGAACCAAGTATGGCTACGCCCGGTCCTTGCGAAGGTTAAAACAGAGTCTATTTGACAAACTATCGTTGTGGTTTTGATGCGTAGGTGAGATTGGTTCTTACTTAAGCCCGTAGCAGCCACGTAAAACATGCAACAACAAAGTAGAGGACGTCTAACTTGTTTTTGCAGGGCATGTTGTGATGTGATATGGTCAAGGCATGATGCTGAATTTTATTGTATGAGATGATCATGTTTTGTAACCGAGTTATCGGCAACTGGCTGGAGCCATATGGTTGTCGCTTTATTGTATGCAATGCAATCGCGATGTAATGCTTTACTTTATTACTAAACGGTAGTGATAGTCGTGGAAGCATAAGATTGGCGAGACGACAAGGATGCTACGATGGAGATCAAGGTGTCGCGCCGGTGACGATGGTGATCATGATGGTGCTTCGGAGATGGAGATCACAGGCACAAGATGATGATGGCCATATCATATCACTTATATTGATTGCATGTGATGTTTATCTTTTATGCATCTTATCTTGCTTTGATTGACGGTAGCATTATAAGATGATCTCTCACTAAATTATCAAGAAGTGTTCTCCCTGAGTATGCACCGTTGCCAAAGTTCATCGTGCCCAGACACCACGTGATGATCGGGTGTGATAAGCTCTACGTCCATCTACAACGGGTGCAAGCCAGTTTTTGCACACGCAGAATACTCAGGTTAAACTTGACGAGCCTAGCATATGCAGATATGGCCTCGGAACACGGAGACCAAAAGGTCGAGCGTGAATCATATAGTAGATATGATCAACATAACGATGTTCACCATTGAAAACTACTCCATCTCACGTGATGATCGGTTATGGTTTAGTTGATTTGGATCACGTAATCACTTAGAGGATTAGAGGGATGTCTATCTAAGTGGGAGTTCTTAAGTAATATGATTAATTGAACTTAAATTTATCATGAACTTAGTACCTGATAGTATCTTGCTTGTTTATGTTAATTGTAGATAGATGGCTCGTGCTGTTGTTCCGTTGAATTTTAATGCGTTCCTTGAGAAAGCAAAGTTGAAAGATGATGGTAGCAATTACACGGACTGGGT
>NW_021264262.1:0-2351 GCF_002162155.2 Triticum dicoccoides
TTGTTGACATCACCCAGAGGTGAATACGTCGGGAGGTAACACTATAAGCCCCTATCTTTCTCAGTGTCTGATTGAAACTACATAACCATTAGTATTGCGTGAGTGTTAGCAATTGTAGAGACTATATGATAGTTGAATATGTGGAGTTTGCTATTCCTGAAAATAAGATGAATTGCAATTGTTTGATGACTAAGAATGAAGTTTGCTAGTTTTCAAGAATGTTTATGGTCTATGCTTTGACATGTGAATTGCTTGTTACTTTATCGTGAGAAGTTTTATGAGATGTACTACTGTTATGACATATTATCATGCTAGAAAAGGTGATTGAAATTATCATTGATCAAACTTGTGCACCTTCTAGCATTCACATTTCATAAATTCTTTCTTTTATCATTTACCTACTCGAGGACGAGTAGGAATTAAGCTTGGGGATGCTGATACGTCTCCAACATATCTATAATTTATGAAGCATTCATGCTATATTATCATGTGTCTTGAATGATTACGGGCTTTATAATACACTTTTATATTACTTTTGGGACTAACCTATTAACCTGAGGCCCAGCCCATATTGCTGTTGTATTGCCTGTTTCAGTATTTGGAAGAAAAGGAATATCAAACAGAGTCCAAACGGAATGAAACCTTCGGCAGCGTGATTTTTTGGAAGATTATCATCCTGAAGACTTGGAGTTCACGTTAGAAGATCCTCGAGGAGGCCAGGAGATAGGGGGCCTGCCCCCCCCCATACTGGGCGCGCCCCCTGTCTCATGGGCCCCTCGAGCACCCCCCGACCGACTTCTTTCACCTCTATAAGCCTACATACCCTAAAACAATCGAATATCAAGATAGATTGGGAGTTCCGCCGCCGCAAGCCACTATAGCCACCAAAAACCTCTCGGGGGCCCGTTCTGGCACCCTGCCGGAGGGGGAACCCATCACCGGTGGCCATCTTCATCATCCCGACGCTCTCCATGACGAGGAGGGAGTAGTTCACCCTCGGGGCTGAGGGTATGTACCAGTAGCTATGTGTTTGATCTCTCTCTCTCTCTCGTGTTCCCTCTATGGCACGATCTTGATGTATCGCGAGCTTTGCTATTGTAGTTGGATCTTATGATGTTTCTCCCCCTCTACTCTCTTGTGATGAATTGAGTTTCCTTCTTGAAGTTATCTTATCGGATTGAGTCTTTATTTGAGAACACTTGATGTATGTCTTGCCGTGTTTATCTGTGGTGACAATGGGATATCACGTGCCACATGATGTATGTTTCGGTGACCAACTTGCGGGTTCCGCCCATGAACCTATGCATAGGGGTTGGCACACGTTTTCTTGATTCTCCGGTAGAAACTTTGGGGCACTCTTTGAAGTACATTGTGTTGGTTGGATGAATTTGAGATTGTGTGACGCATATCGTATAATCATGCCCACGGATACTTGAGGTGACAATGGAGTATCTAGGTGACATTAGGGTTTTGGTTGATTTGTGTCTTAAGGTGTTATTCTAGTATGAACTCTATGATGGATTGAACGGAAAGAATAGCTTCATGTTATTTTACCACGAACTCTTGAATAGATAGAACAGAAAAGATAAGTCTACCATAATCTCTTCGTTTGTTCTCTGCTATTAGTGGCTTTGGAGTGACCCTTTGTTGCATGTTGAGGGATTGTTATATGATCTATCTATGTTATTATTGTTGAGAGAACTTGCACTAGTGAAAGTATGAACCCTTTGCCTTATTTCCTATCATTACAATACCGTTTACGCTCACGTTTATCATTAGTTACCTTGCTGTTTTTATAATTTCAGATTACAAATACCTTTATCTACTATCCATATTGCACTTGTATCTTCATCTCTTCGCCGAACCAATGCACCTATACAATTTACCATTGTTTGCGTGTGTTGGGGACACAAGAGACTCTTTGCTATTTGGTTGCAGGGTGGTTTGAGAGAGACCATCTTCATCCTACGCCTCCCACGGATTGATAAACCTTAGGTCATCCACTAGAGGGAAATTTGCTACTGTCCTACAAACCTGTGCACTTGCAGGCCCAACAACGTCTACAAGAAGAAGGTTGTGTAGTAGACATCAACCACCCAAGCCTGGTTCTGGCTGCTCCAGGCCTCTTGATCCGAAAGGAAAGATGGTCGATGAGGCCGACCCGTTTACCTTGAGTGCCTAGCACGGGCTTGCTCTTCTCCGAGTGCCAGTTGTGACCCTCATCGTCGTTGACGATGCGCTGTCGCCTTCCGCTGCGGCCACCTTTGGTCTGGTGATGACGGACCGGTGAGAAGAAGCACCACACGCCTCCTTTTCCATCGTCCTTGTCGGAGCCAGGCACGTGGGCACGG
>NW_021264263.1:0-1016 GCF_002162155.2 Triticum dicoccoides
CGTGAGTTATGTGAGATTTCAATAATATCACAATGATATCCCAACAAATCTAGAAAATACTGTCCTTGTTTTTAAGTATTAAAAATGGATTTTTCGTGTCGCATATGCCCGAAAAATGCCATACGTGACAAAACTTGCAATAAATGTTGAAAATGGTCCACATTGTACTAATGACCAAAAAAATCCCGCATGTGACGAAACTTTCAAAATTTGTTGAAGATGGTTGAAACATGGCAAGTAGCCCTAACATGGCCATGACTTGTCATCCTGAAATTTTTGGTTGGTTTCATACAGGTGAGAAACCGAGCTAGTGCTCTCGGGGTGGTGACAGGCTATCCCCGAAAAGTGCGTTTTAGAGACCCTACTTGCGTATACATGCACTAATGATCCCAATTTTGCTGCATCGCATCCCTTGACCACATAGAGCATGCATGCATAATTTGCTTTTCATGTTGGGTAAAATTTGGAATGTTTACACATATACGGAACGAAAATGACCAGTAAATGGCTCTAGGGAGGTCTACCCCCCCCCCCCCACACACACACACAAATTAAACCGTGATTTTTTTCGACCTCCTCCAAATCACCTCTAATTTTGCACACTTGATATGTTGCACAAACATAGCTAGGTTTTCAAGGTTTTATAATTTTTTTATTTTTTTTGAATTTATTCTGCCCTGTAGACTAACTAATCGAAACATCGGTCTACACCTTAAGCGGGCATTGTAGGATACATGTTTTTTTCAAATTTCTTTCATAGACATGCTTGGCACATATATTTGAGCATCTAGAACAAATTTGGGGTGATTTGGAGGTGGTGGAAAAAACATCACATTTTCTACAAAAAATGGCTCAAGTGAGAGAACATGGTCCCTCGTGTTTAAGCGTGATTTTTTCGACCTTCTCTAAATCACCTATAATTTTGCACACTTGATATGTTGCACAAACATAGCTAGGTTTTCAAGGTTTTAAAATTTTATAATTGTTTTTAATTTATTTTACCCTGTAGACTGACT
>NW_021264264.1:0-2049 GCF_002162155.2 Triticum dicoccoides
ACAATCACCTTCGACGCTGCCTTCACCCTGCCTGGAGGATACAGCAACGATGATGGAAGCGAGGGACTTCCAATCATGTCTAAGAAGTTTGCTTTTCAGGCATTCTTGATCTCTGATGTCTTGGCAATGTGATCCTCTTTTGCCGTAGCCTTCATATGCATCATAGGAAGGTGGGGGGATTATGAGTTCTTGGTTTATTACAGATCCTTCACTAAGAAGCTCATGTGGTTTGCATACATTGCAACAACTACAGCTTTTTCAACTGGTTTATACACTGTGTTGGCTCCACGTCTTCACTGGTCGGCTATTGCAATTTGCGTCATGGTAGCTTTGTTGCCCATTCTCACTAAGCTGCTGGGCGAATGGCCGGTGTTGAAGCTCAGATTTCGGCTGGGTAAAGCTTTCAACTCCGATCTCCTTGACATGGTGTGACCTCAACCATCTTGTCTTATGGTCATGATTTCTGATAGTACCTCATTTTTTATATGTGATGAACATTATTGGGCCAGCTACTTGCTCTGTATTTGTTAACTCATTGGGAGAGAATGTTGTACTACGTACCATTCTTGCATTTGTTTCAAACTTGGGGAAAATTCTAATATTCTTGTATGATGTTGGTTCAATCTCCGACTCTCTGTAGAGATGATTCATGCCATCTGTAATGGCAA
Organism: Triticum dicoccoides; assembly: GCF_002162155.2. Lineage (NCBI taxonomy): Eukaryota > Viridiplantae > Streptophyta > Magnoliopsida > Poales > Poaceae > Triticum > Triticum dicoccoides. Next base: position 669 of record NW_021264264.1, read on the forward strand.
TGGCAATGTCCATTTTGTTTTTGTTATTCCATAAGCGTCGTGCATTGCAGCATCACATCTATCCATCGACAGCGGCAAGAAAACAGTATTTCTCACCAACATCTGTTTGAAAACGGCAAGGTTGATGCATTGTGAAACCAAGGACTACATACAGCACTGAACAGAAAAAAGGAGGCAAACTCGGAAAACAGCAGAAAGTTCTTCTTCCTTGCCTGGGGCCTTGTAACCCCGCGGCCCTAGCTGGGATGGAATCTCAGAGGAGGCCATGGATCGACGAGTAATGTGAAGAACTGTCGCCTGTGGTTGTTTGTACTGTATGATGGGGTTTTTGTGCTCTCTTTGTGGCCTTGTCATTCCACTGTAATTTCAACTGTTTTCCTTCTTCGCTAATCCAAAAGCAGAGCTCTTGCTTGTTCCTGTCAACAAAAGGCCAAGCTTCAGACGTTGTAGTCTTTCGTTTAACTTGGAGCAAAAACATGGAGACACGGAAGCCTCGATAGAGTGTCTGCAGGACGAGAGCACGCCATGGGTATAGCATGCATGCTCTTAGTACAGTACTAAAGTGACGTCAGATAACATGGCCAAATTAAAACCAAGGGGTGAAGCAATTTTTTAGACAGTACTAAAGCTGCATTAAGATACTACTCCCTCCATCCTATAATATAAAAGTATTTTTGACACTACACTAATGCCCAAAACCCCGAAAATCCAACTCGGTGTCCATACTCATCTGCTCCTTGTCAGAAAAAAAATCAAAACAAATACTAGAAAAATTCAAAAGACTCCAATTTTTTTGTATGGTAGACAAATTAGGTAAGAACGGTGCGTGAACAGTAAACTACTTTACAAACCCCGATTTTGTCTTTTTTTGCCGAGAGCTGCTCAATTTCCAAATGAGTTGAAATTTGGAGCAGACCTCTCGCATCAAATTATCTGCGACACAATTTTTTTTGGAATTTTTCTAGTATTTGTCTTGATTTTTTTTCGTGAGCGCGGGTGCAACTAAGCCCGGGAGCATAAACTACGCGTCCCAAAAACACTTTTATTCTTATATTATGAGACGGAGGGACTATAATATAAGCACTCATGTACTACTGCTTTCTTCAGGAACATGGTTTACCTGAATCAAACCATATCGGCATCCCTGAACAAGTTTATGCCCTGCAGGTTTCTCCCCTGCCCCAGCAGCTTATGCACGTCAGGCCGCAGGTCCGCAGCTGGTCCTCCTTCCAGTACACTCCTTGCGTTGGCGGCATGCAGTTTCTGTAGGTTGCTTCCGACCGAGTTGTACATCGCACCACAGCTGCTGATCCATAGTTTCTGCAAGTATTACAACATGGTAATTAATATACAAATATGAGAGATGGATATATCAAAGTTA
>NW_021264265.1:0-1599 GCF_002162155.2 Triticum dicoccoides
GTGACCTTGCACCTCTGATCAAACTAGCATGTCCACTAGCATCTCAACTAGCCCTAGACTAGAACTGCTAATCCTCAGCTCCAACCAAGCCATCTGGCAGGCCACGGCATTTCGCCGAACGGATGGTGGGCGTGCTCTGGGCGCGCCCAGAGCGTGCGTTTGGCACGCCAGTGCGCTCGTGCCGCCGCGTCTCGCCCCGCACCCGTTCCGACTCGTTCCGGCCCTTGGCAATAGCTGCTAGCACGCCACGTATCCCCCGCACCGCCACGCCACCCCGACCACCCCTGGCACCCCACAGCGCCGCCACCAGAACCCTCTTGGCGGCATGCCCGCGGCCGCATCCACCACCGCCATGGGCAGCACCGCCCCGACCACCACAGCGCGCCAGCTCGCCTCCATGGACAGTGGAGCTTTCGTCGGTAGCTCCTGGAGCCGACCAACCACCGCCACGTCGCCCTGCAACACAGTAGGGCGGTTCGCCGGCAAACTTATCCCCGGCCGCCGCAAACCGACATGGCCACGCTATAAAGAGGGACCCCGAGCCCCTCTGAGCACGCACGCACCCTCAGGCTACCCTCATGGCACCCCCATAGCCCGCAATCGTCCGGGAAACGTCGTCTTCCTCATCTCCGGCAACCACGGCCGCCGCCACTGCCTCGTTCACTCCGGCGCCACCAGGGCCTCCCCCTCCCTAAACTCTACACCAGGAGCTTCCTCTCCCTCCCGTGAGCAGCTCCCCCTATTCAATTTGGTTCGGGAGCCATCGCCGCCACAAAACCACTTTGCTCCCGAGGCTCCCTCCGCCGCGAAGCTCACCGCCGACGACTTCTTCCACCACTGTCGACCCCTCGACCACCGGGAGAAACGCCCCAGCCGTGCGGATCTATCCCCGCCCTCCAGAGGCCGCGAGGAGCCGCCGCTCGCCGGCGTTGGTCGCCGGAGTCCCGCCTCCGCTCGGGACAAAGGAAGAAGGAGGAGGGCGGACTGGTCAAACCTGACTAGTGGGCCCCTTGGACCCACTGTCAGTGACCCTGCGCCTATCCACGTCGGTTAAGTGAAGACGTATTAACCCCAGTACGTCTCCCGTTTTCGAAGACGTATTCTGCCGAAACGTTTTCTTTTCTGTTTTATTTTTAAAAACAGTTTTGACCATAACTTTGACTGGCTATAACTTTTTAAATATAAATCCAAATGAGTTGATTCTTTTTCCTACCTTCTTCAAATTTGGTCTAGTTTATTTTAAGATTTATTTGAAAAAAATTTCAAACAACTTTTTGGTTCTGTTTTTGAAATATGTGTTAATTCAAATATATTTTTAAATAGGATTTTGGGAGAGAGAAGAAGCTTTCAAAAGTTTTGGAGTGCACCCTGCCTTTCCACACATTGAAGGCAAGCATTCTGAACCTCGGCATAATATTTTGGTGTGATCATTGATGCATTTATAACACCACCGCGTTTCGAAGGACTTGTTATTTCATGTGATATGATCATATGCATGGGTGCATGTTATTGATTTCCATGCTGTTGGAAACGAACACACTTGTGATGATAATCACCCTCATATGCCTTGAATGCATACCGGCAGAAAACCGTGAAAAA
>NW_021264266.1:0-1989 GCF_002162155.2 Triticum dicoccoides
GATGCTTGCTTGTTTTGGAGTTTCGTCTTCTGCTTCTTCTTTGATTAGGGGATAGGTTCCAGGTCGGAAGCCTGGGCTAGCAGGGTGGATGTCGTTTGAGTTTCTGTTTGTGTTTCATCCGTAGTCGGATGTTGCTCTTATGTATGATGTGATGTTGTATTCGTGTGGCATTGTATGCCTCTTGTATGTATCCCCATCTATTATGTAATGTTGATGTAATGATATCCACCTTGCAAAAGTGTTACAATATGCGGGTCTATCCTTGGTGGGACCTTCGAGTTCCTTTTGGATAGGGTCGCATATTGGGCGTGACAGTAGTCCACATCATCCATCCTAGTCCGAGTATGCCATTCCTTCGAGCTCTTTCGATCGATCAATTGTAAATTGCCTTAAGATGGTATGAAGAGTTTCAATGATCTATGGATCAAAAGTAATTCTTTTTGACACTTAAGGGAGCAGTTCAACGAGTCACCTTTTTCAAGGTGCCCCGTTACGGGATCATGGAAATTATTTCCTCGCCACCTTGACACCATCCACCATATTTCTAAGCATGGAATTGTTGCCCACAAAATCAAACCCCGTCGTTTGTTCTTCCATCCCTCTCGATGTGTTTTGTGTCTCAACTCAAGATGTTTCAACATCTCATTCTGCGAGTTGAGATTGTATAGTTTGATCTTTGAGAAGATCAATCCTAGTAGAGTTCCTTTCTGCCATCGTCGTCACGTGGATGAATATCTCAAAAGCGAGGATGTCAAGATCAACGTATGAAACAAATCAACAACCTTATGAGGTGCAACCTGGATCGTGAAGATTGTGTTGGTCTTGTGCTCCCCCTCCGTCTTCGTACCTCACGTCCTTAATCTCGGGACGAGATTCTTTTTTAGTGGGGGTGAGTTGTCACATCCCAGCTAGTCCATGCATTAGAGTGTTGCATCATGTCTACTTTCCATCAGAAACTTGAATTGAGGAATTTTCAAAATCGTCAGAAAACCTCTAAAAATAACCAACATTTACATCTTCTCAAATGAGTCCAAGAAAATGTTCCTGTTATTCTATAGAAATATTGGTAAGAGGTAAAATTCAAACCAATATTTTTGGAGTCACAGAAATATTTATTTTGGCCATTTGAATTAATACAATAACTATTTTCTTTGTATTTATATTTAATATATATTAAATATGACTCCAATAATTCTGGAAGTTTGTGAGTGGCTTGGTATTTATTTTAGCAAGCCATATAATAACCTACAAAATTTATTAAAATGATTTAGTTGCTAAACTAAATAAAAACAGAGGAAGAAAAATAGATAACAGAAACAAATAAAAAAGAGAGAGAATCTTACCTGGCCTCACCTGTGCAGCCCACCAAACGGCCCAGCACTGTAGCTGTCCGGCCCAGCCCACCACCGCCACCTCCCCTGTCGTCTTCCTCCTTTGCCAGGAGGACGGGCGCGTGCCCGATGCGTGCGCACCGCCGTGCGCCACCTCCTGCTTGCTGCCCGCGCCCCTGGACGTCTGGACGACCTCAACGTCGTCGCCCCGACCCGCTGGACCCCTCCATTCGCCCCCAACTACTCTCCCTCGCCCGTTCCCCACCATGGACGAAACCTCCATGGACGCACCGCCGTAACCCCGCGCCCACAACCACTCCCTCGCTCCATCTCTGCCTCCCCGAGCTCCGTATCATCTCCAGCTTCATCCTCGACAAGCCAACCCTCGCCGGACGCCCTGCAGCGCCGTCCCAACGCCTTCTTCTTCCTCGGGTCACCGAGATCGCCTCCGCCGCCCAGCTCGCTCCGTCCCTCCCTGAGCTCACCGACTCGCTCGTCGTGTTCTACGTGAGATTCTGATCATCCTCCCCCTCTCTGTTCTCTCTCTTGCATGCCGTAGCTGCCATGCCCCTCTCGCCCGACTGCGCCGCCGCCTGCACTCGCCGCCGACACGACTCCGGCGACCATTTGGTCCGGGCGTCGTGTTCAACATACTCGC
>NW_021264267.1:0-1195 GCF_002162155.2 Triticum dicoccoides
CGTCAATATTACTAAATACTCGGAGCGCGATAAAATCATGAGTTTTTTTGCATGACGCGGGCACATGTGCTATAGGAACGATGGTATTTTTTCATAATTTTGGTGATGGAGAAGTATCCGAAAAATTCCCTCTACGCGGATTGCCCTTCGCGCGTCTACGGCTGTGGCCGGCGGCCTCCGGGGGCTAGCATGCCGCCAAATCTTGCGTAGGCGGCCTCTCACAAGTCTGGAAGTGTTGTGGCGGTTGAAAACGCCCGGCACGCGCGTCCGGGGATTGCCCCCCCTCACGGACAGCGCCGCCGGCACCTGGAGGGGGGAAACGGACGTGTGGGGTCTACACGGAGGGGATCTTGCTGTGTGTCTGGCCCGGATGTTGCTCCAAAGTATTCCTATGGGCTGACCTAACATAACCGGGTGGGGAGGTCCACTGGTCAAAGCCCGTCCGTGCAAAGTCAAAGGGCTAGATCCCGTGGTCAAACACTACAGGGTTAGGCGGGACGGGGCACTGGGGGTAGCAATGCCTATTTTTTGTATTTTCTCTTATTATTTTTATTTTTTTAATACTAATTTCATTAACTTAAATGTACAGAAAACATATATCGATTTCCCCCCACACGGGCCTTCTTCCGTCGTGTCAAGGAGAGGTTAGACGGGACCGGCCGGGTACCTGTGGGGGGTAGCAATGCCACTAGGTGTTGCGGTGGGCCCTCCTACGGTTGTGGAAACGTGGTGGCAGGCACAGGCACGCGGCTCGGGGTGTGCCCCCTCCCCCCTCACGGGCGTTGATGCCGCCGTGCCCTGGAGGGGGGAAACGGCCATGTCGGGCCGACGCAGAGGGAATCTTGGGGTGGGTTGAGCCGGGACTGTGTTGGGGGTGTAGCTATGGCTGGGCTATGACAACAAGGTGAAAAGGTCCACCGGTCAAACTACGTCCAGTGAAAGTCAAAGGGATAGACCCGGCGGTCGTCTGTGTCAGGGTTAGACGGGACGGGGTACCTGGGGGTAGCAATGCCGCGAGGTGTTGCGGTGGCCCTCCTACAATCATATAAGCATGGTGGCAGGCGTAGCCACCCAGCACGCGGCTTGTATGAGGTCCCGGTGCGACGCTCCGGTGGCATTGCTACCCCCCTAGGGCCCCCGTCCCGCCTAACCCTGTAGCATTTGACCACGGGATCTACCCCTTTGACTTTGCACG
>NW_021264268.1:0-1989 GCF_002162155.2 Triticum dicoccoides
GATGCTTGCTTGTTTTGGAGTTTCGTCTTCTGCTTCTTCTTTGATTAGGGGATAGGTTCCAGGTCGGAAGCCTGGGCTAGCAGGGTGGATGTCGTTTGAGTTTCTGTTTGTGTTTCATCCGTAGTCGGATGTTGCTCTTATGTATGATGTGATGTTGTATTCGTGTGGCATTGTATGCCTCTTGTATGTATCCCCATCTATTATGTAATGTTGATGTAATGATATCCACCTTGCAAAAGTGTTACAATATGCGGGTCTATCCTTGGTGGGACCTTCGAGTTCCTTTTGGATAGGGTCGCATATTGGGCGTGACAGTAGTCCACATCATCCATCCTAGTCCGAGTATGCCATTCCTTCGAGCTCTTTCGATCGATCAATTGTAAATTGCCTTAAGATGGTATGAAGAGTTTCAATGATCTATGGATCAAAAGTAATTCTTTTTGACACTTAAGGGAGCAGTTCAACGAGTCACCTTTTTCAAGGTGCCCCGTTACGGGATCATGGAAATTATTTCCTCGCCACCTTGACACCATCCACCATATTTCTAAGCATGGAATTGTTGCCCACAAAATCAAACCCCGTCGTTTGTTCTTCCATCCCTCTCGATGTGTTTTGTGTCTCAACTCAAGATGTTTCAACATCTCATTCTGCGAGTTGAGATTGTATAGTTTGATCTTTGAGAAGATCAATCCTAGTAGAGTTCCTTTCTGCCATCGTCGTCACGTGGATGAATATCTCAAAAGCGAGGATGTCAAGATCAACGTATGAAACAAATCAACAACCTTATGAGGTGCAACCTGGATCGTGAAGATTGTGTTGGTCTTGTGCTCCCCCTCCGTCTTCGTACCTCACGTCCTTAATCTCGGGACGAGATTCTTTTTTAGTGGGGGTGAGTTGTCACATCCCAGCTAGTCCATGCATTAGAGTGTTGCATCATGTCTACTTTCCATCAGAAACTTGAATTGAGGAATTTTCAAAATCCTCAGAAAACCTCTAAAAATAACCAACATTTACATCTTCTCAAATGAGTCCAAGAAAATGTTCCTGTTATTCTATAGAAATATTGGTAAGAGGTAAAATTCAAACCAATATTTTTGGAGTCACAGAAATATTTATTTTGGCCATTTGAATTAATACAATAACTATTTTCTTTGGATTTATATTTAATATATATTAAATATGACTCCAATAATTCTGGAAGTTTGTGAGTGGCTTGGTATTTATTTTAGCAAGCCATATAATAACCTACAAAATTTATTAAAATGATTTAGTTGCTAAACTAAATAAAAACAGAGGAAGAAAAATAGATAACAGAAACAAATAAAAAAGAGAGAGAATCTTACCTGGCCTCACCTGTGCAGCCCACCAAACGGCCCAGCACTGTAGCTGTCCGGCCCAGCCCACCACCGCCACCTCCCCTGTCGTCTTCCTCCTTTGCCAGGAGGACGGGCGCGTGCCCGATGCGTGCGCACCGCCGTGCGCCACCTCCTGCTTGCTGCCCGCGCCCCTGGACGTCTGGACGACCTCAACGTCGTCGCCCCGACCCGCTGGACCCCTCCATTCGCCCCCAACTACTCTCCCTCGCCCGTTCCCCACCATGGACGAAACCTCCATGGACGCACCGCCGTAACCCCGCGCCCACAACCACTCCCTCGCTCCATCTCTGCCTCCCCGAGCTCCGTATCATCTCCAGCTTCATCCTCGACAAGCCAACCCTCGCCGGACGCCCTGCAGCGCCGTCCCAACGCCTTCTTCTTCCTCGGGTCACCGAGATCGCCTCCGCCGCCCAGCTCGCTCCGTCCCTCCCTGAGCTCACCGACTCGCTCGTCGTGTTCTACGTGAGATTCTGATCATCCTCCCCCTCTCTGTTCTCTCTCTTGCATGCCGTAGCTGCCATGCCCCTCTCGCCCGACTGCGCCGCCGCCTGCACTCGCCGCCGACACGACTCCGGCGACCATTTGGTCCGGGCGTCGTGTTCAACATACTCGC
>NW_021264269.1:0-1024 GCF_002162155.2 Triticum dicoccoides
CCCGTAAAGGGTAGAATAGCCTACCTCGTTGGCCTGGCGCCGCGAGCTGAATCCGCGATCCTCGGTAGCGGACGCAGGGGCCTCGGCACCCTTGAACAACACCTTCCAGGCATCTTCGTACGTGGTGTCGAAGAGCCCGCTCAAGGTTGGGTGCTGTGCCTGATCGAACTCCCACAATTTGAAGGCCCGTTGTTGGCATGGGAGGACCCAGTGGATAAGCATGACCTGGACTATGTTAACGAGCTTGAGGTTCTTGCTCACTAGCTTTTTGACGCAGGTTTGGAGTCCGGTCAGCTCTTCCGAATCTCCCCATGTTAGGCTCGTATCTTTCCAGGAGGTGAGCCGTGTGGGAAAGCCAGATCGGAATTCGGGGGCCGCTTCCCATTTGGGGTCGCGTGGCTCGGTGATGTAGAACCACCCCGATTGCCATCCTTTTATTGTCTCCACGAAGGAGCCCTCGAGCCATAGGACGTTGGCCATTCGGCCCACCATGGCACCTCCACACTCCGCTTAGCAGGCGCTCACCACTTTCGGCTTGACATTAAAAGTCTTCGGCCATAAGCCAAAGTGGGGCTGGATACAGAGGAAGGCCTCACACACGACGATGAACGCCGAGATGTTGAGGATAAAGTTTGGGGCCAGATCATGGAAGTCCAGGACGTAGTAGAACATGAGCCCCCGGACGAACGGGTGAAGAGGAAAACCCAGTCCATGGAGAAAATGGGGAAGAAAAACAACCCTCTCATGGGGCCTGGGGGTGGGGATGAGTTGCCCCACATTTGGAAGCCGGTGCGCGATGTCGTCAGACAGGTATCCGGCCTTCCTCAGTTTTTTGATTTGCCCCTCCGTGATGGAGGAGGCCATCCATCTACCTCCCGCTCCGGACATGATCAGAGAAGGTTGAGGTGGGAAGTGCGGGCTTGTGCATTGGAGCTCGAGCGCGCAGGGACGAATAAGCAAAGGAGGAAGAAGGCGTGAATGGAAAGGGCAGATTCTTATCCCCTTATATGGGCGGCAAAAACTA
>NW_021264270.1:0-1207 GCF_002162155.2 Triticum dicoccoides
CCTCTCTGTTTTGCCTAGGTGGGGCTGCGACGTGTTGATCTTCCGAGGCCGGGCATGACCCAGGAAAGTGTGTCCGGCCAAATGGGATCAAGCGTGTTGGGCTATGTGGTGCACCCCTGCAGGGAAGTTAATCTATTCGAATAGCCGTGATCTTCGGTAACAGGACGACTTGGAGTTGTACCTTGACCTTATGACAACTAGAACCGGATACTTAATAAAACACACCCTTCCAAGTTCCACAGACAACCCGGTGATCGCTTTTCCGCAGGGCGACGAGGAGAGGATCGCCGGGTAGGATTATGCTATGCGATGCTACTGGAGATGCTGCTTGGAGATGCTACTTGGAGATGCTACTTGGAGGACTACAATCTACTCTCTTCTATATGCTGCAAGACGGAGGCTACCAGAAGCGTAGTCTTCGACAGGATTAGCTATCCCCCTCTTATTCTGGCCTTCTGCAGTTCAGTCCACCGATATGGCCTCCTTACACATATACCCATGCATATGTAGTGTAGCTCCTTGCTTGCGAGTACTTTGGATGAGTACTCACGGTTGCTTTTCTCCCTCTTTTCCCCTTTCCCTTCTACCTGGTTGTCGCAACCAGATGCTGGAGTCCAGGAGCCAGACGCCACCGTCGATGACGACCCCTACTACACCGGAGGTGCCTACTACTACGTGCTGCCCGCTGATGACGACCTGGAGTAATTAGGAGGATCCCAGGCAGGAGGCCTGCGCCTCTTTCGATCTGTATCCCAGTTTGTGCTAGCCTTCTTAAGGCACACTTGTTTAACTTATGTCTGTACTCAGATATTGTTGCTTCCGCTGACTCGTCTATGATCGAGCACTTGTATTCGAGCCCTCGAGGCCCCTGGCTTGTATTATGATGCTTGTATGACTTATTTTATTTGTAGAGTTGTGTTGTGATATCTTCCCGTGAGTCCCTGATCTTGATCGTACACATTTGCGTGCATGATTAGTGTACGATTGAATCGGGGGCGTCACAAGTTGGTATCAGAGCCGACTGCCTGTAGGAATCCCCCTTCCAACTCCTTGGCCGAAGTCGAGTCTAGACATTGCAAAACTTTTACTAACATGGCTGTGTGTCTTACGGGCACACGTCGCCATTGGGTGGTAGTAGGATCTTTTACTCCTCGACCTTTACTCTGGGACTCTGATCTCTCCTCTATTCGGGTTAAATGAAGTTTAC
>NW_021264271.1:0-937 GCF_002162155.2 Triticum dicoccoides
TTCCTCACCCAAATAAGGCTTCAAATCTGCAATGTTAAAAGTGGGACTAACCCCAAAATCTGCAGGCAGCTCAAGTTTATATGCATTATCATTTATTTTCTCTAACACCTTAAAGGGACCATCAGCACGTGGCATTAGCTTTGATTTGCGCAAATCAGGAAATCTATCCTTACGCAAATGTAACCAAACAAGATCTCTAGGTGCAAACACAACATGTTTTCTACCCTTATCTCCAGCAAGTTTATATTTAGCATTCATACGCTCAATGTTTTCCTTAGTTAACTCATGCATTTTTAAAATCAATTCAGCACGTTGTTTAGCATCAAAATTAACCTTCTCCGAAGATGGAAGAGGCAACAAATCAATAGGTGCACGAGGTAGGAAACCATACACAACTTCAAAAGGGCACGTCTTAGTAGTAGAATGCAATGAATGATTATAAGCAAATTCAATATGAGGCAAGCATTCCTCCCACATTTTCTTATTATTCTTCAAAACAGCCCTAAGCATAGTAGACAACGTTCTATTGACTACTTCAGTTTGTCCATCAGTTTGGGGGTGACAAGTAGTACTAAAAAGCAGTTTAGTCCCCAACTTAGCCCATAACATCTCCAAAAGTGGCTAAGAAATTTAGTATCACGATCTGAAACAATAGTATTTGGCACACCATGCAAGCGAATAATTTCACGAAAGAACAAATCAGCAACATTAACAGCATCATCGCTTTTATGACATGGTATAAAGTGTGCCATTTTCGAGAATCTATCCACGACAACAAATATGCTATCCCTCCCCTTCTTTGTTCAAGGTAAACCTAAAACAAAGTCCATAGATATATCCTCCCAAGGAACACTAGGTACAGGCAAAGGCATATATAAACCATGAGGATTGAGTCGTGACTTAGCTTTTTGACATGTAGTGCATCGAGCAATAAAAC
>NW_021264272.1:0-1024 GCF_002162155.2 Triticum dicoccoides
GTGGTAGATCCGTAAGAGACATCATAGATTGCACTATATATCTAATAAAGTACGGTTATGACGTTCGGACACACCATTATGCTGTGGTGTTCCATGTGGCATGAGTTTGTGAAACTATTCCACATTGTTTTAATTGAAGACCAAACTCGTAACTCAAATATTTGTCTCCGCGATCAGATCGTAGAAACTTTATTTTCTTGTCACGATGATTTTCCACTTCACTCTGAAATTCTTTGAACTGTTCAAATGTTTCAAACTTATGTTTCATCAAGTAGATATCCCCATATCTGCTCAAATCATCTGTGAAGGTCAGAAAATAATGATACCTGCTGCAAGCTTTAATATTCACCGGACCACATACATCAGTATGTATGATCTCCAACAAATCTGTTGCTTGCTTCATTGTTCCGGAGAACGGCGTTTCAGTCATCTTGCCCAAAAGGCATGGTTCGCAAGCATCAAGTGATTCATAATCAAGTGATTCCAAAATCCCATCAGCATGGAGTTTCTTCATGCGCTTTACACCAATATGACCTAAACGGCGGTGCTACAAATAAGTTGCACTATCATTATTAACTTTGCATCTTTTGGTTTCAATATTATGATTATGTGTATCACTACGATCGAGATCCAACGAACTATTTTCATTGGGTGTGTAACCATATAAGGTTTTATTCATGTAAACAGAACAACAATTTATTCTCTTACTTAAATGAATAACCGTATTACAATAAACATGATCAAATCATATTCATGCTCAACGCAAACACCAAATAACACTTATTCAGGTTCAACACTAATCCCGAAAGTATAGGGAGTGTGCGATGATGATCATATCAATCTTGGAACCACTTCCAACACACATCGTCACTTCACCCTTAACTAGTCTCTGTTTATTCTGCAACTCCCGTTTCGAGTTACTAATCTTAGCAACTGAACTAGTATCAAATACTGAGGGGTTGCCATAAACACTAGTAAAGTACACATCAATAACATGTATATAAAATATACTTATGTTCACTTT
>NW_021264273.1:0-5468 GCF_002162155.2 Triticum dicoccoides
GGGGTCGAGGGTCGGGAACTAGGGTAGAGGGTCAAGGGTCGTTAAGGGGTCAAGGGTCGAGGGTTTCAGGGTCGAGGGTTCGAGGGTTCTATAGGGTCGAGGGTCGAGGGTTCCAGCAGGGTCGTCTAGGGGTCGAGGGTTCCAGGGTCGTCGAGGGTTCGAGGGGTCGAGGATCGCCGAGGGGTCGAGAGAGGTTTCCTAGTGTCAAAGTATTGAAGAAATCCATGCCTTCATCATTAGCCGGAAGTAACCAGGGCATGTTGGTACGAAGTTCTGCAAAGTTGTTCTGGAATGGAGTCCCGGATAGAATAATCCGCCTTTTGGTACGAATTCAGCAAAGGCCTTCCAAATAGCGATATTCGGAAGGCTCTTGCTGAACTTTGTACCAAAAAGCGAATTATCCTATCTGGCACTCCGTTCCAGAACAACTTTGAAGAGCTTCGTACCATCATGCACATGTTACTTTCGCCTAATGATGAAGACATGGTTTTGTTGAATCCTTTGACACTAGGCAACCTCCCGACCCCTCGGCAATCCTCTCGAACATGAGAGGAAGAAGAGGGTCGTCTAGGGGTCGAGGGTTCCAGGGTCGTCGAGGGTTCGAGGGGTCGAGGATCGCCGAGGGGTCGAGAGAGATTTCCTAGTGTCAAAGTATTAAAGAAATCCATGCCTTCATCATTAGCCGGAAGTAACCAGGGCATGTTGGTACGAAGTTCTGCAAAGTTGTTCTGGAATGGAGTCCCGGATAGAATAATCCGCCTTTTGGTACGAATTCAGCAAAGGCCTTCCAAATAGCGATATTCGGAAGGCTCTTTCTGAACTTTGTACCAAAAAGCGAATTATCCTATCTGGGACTCCGTTCCAGAACAACTTTGAAGAGCTTCGTACCATCATGCACATGTTACTTTCGCCTAATGATGAAGACATGGTTTTGTTGAATCCTTTGAGACTAGGCAACCTCCCGACCCCTCGGCGATCCTCTCGAACATGAGAGGAAGAAGAGGATAAAAAAAGAAGAGGAAGAAGAAAAAAAAAAGAGGAGAAGAAAGAATAGAGGAGATCTTCTCCTCTATTCTTTCTTCTCCTCTTTTTTTTTTCTTCTTCTTCCTCTTTTTTTTATCGGGAATGAGGGTCGTCGAGGGACATAGCTGTAGTGTCGTCGTTGTCGATATATACCCCGTCCCGATAGCTTACTATGATTAGGTAGCTAGTTCTACGTTTGGCACTAATATATCCATCTGTCATGTTTGAATAATAATTGCCATGTTGTAAATATTTGTAGAAACTATGGACACCGCCCTAGATGAAGCAAAAGAAGCGTTGTTGAGGGACATAATCGCAGAAGGAAGTGATGCCATCTCGTTGTTTCTCAACGAAACCGATGGTCTGGAAGGAGAGGGTGAACAAGCTGGCTACGGTGACCTAATGCCGGTGCAAGAAGAAGAACATGAGGACGGCTCCGGTGACCCAATGCCGGTGCAAGAAGGAGACCGTGATGACGGCTCCGGTGACCGAACCGAGTCCGGCCAGGTATATATATTAGTTAAGCCTATGCTGACTAGCTGATTGATGCATTCATTGTTTTGGTATGTACACATATTAATTAAGTCTTTGTTCTTTTTTCTAGCCCTTCGGATCGAGCACAACTTCCGTAAAGAGACGAGGCCCGAAGAAAAAGTTGAGCTCGGATGAAAAGTTTGAGATCATAGCAATCGCGCCCGACGGCCAACCTATTGAACCCCTCAGGACAAAGAGCGCATTTGTTGCTCAGTGCGGGGTTCTGGTTAGGGACAAGATCCCGATAAGCATCCAACAACGGTTTAAGCCGGCTACAGAAGACCCTGAGGTGTCTTATGTCAATGATATGCAGAAAAATGATCTTTGGACTGAGCTGAAGTCAAATTTCACCCCACCGCCAGAGGATAATCCAGAGAACCCAGTTAAAGAGAAATTAATCAAGTTTTTTGCTCTGAAGATGATGGCAGAACTATTCGGGAGGTGGAAGAAAGAGCTGAATAAGTTTGTCAAAAATAATGAGACACCAGAATTCAAGGGCAGATATGAGAATATTAGAGATCACTGGCCCGCATTTGTGGCCCACAAGACATCGGAAAAGAGTAAGAAGATGTCGGCGACAAACAAGAAAAATGCTGCGAAGAAGAAGCTTCACCATCGCACGGGGTCAGGTGGCTACCTCGTAGCCCGGCCTAAGTGGTCCAAGACTGAGAATGATCTGGTTCATAAAGGGATCGAACCAGAGACAATTAACTGGCCAGACCGTTGCCGGACTTGGTTCTTCGGGGCTGGCGGAACCTTGGACCCTGTAACAGGGAAGTGCATTTGGACGAACAATCAAATGGACATACCAGTCAGTAAGCTTAAGCAGTATATCGAAGCAGCGCAGGAAGGGACGTTCTTTCCAGACAGAGAGAACGACGAGCTCACAATGACCCTCGGGAATCCTGATCACCCTGGACGGACACGAGGCACGCCAGGCTCCATTCCGTGGAAGGTTGGGTTTCCGGACGCAGGCGGTTACAAATCCCATGAGAGGAGGAAAAAAGTGCAGCAGACCCAAATGCAGGCGCTGCAAGCAAGGGTAGACGCGATAGAGGAACGAGAAGGAAATCGCAGCAAACGTACTGCCGAAGCCTCCCCCAAAGCTACCCCGCCATCTCAGCGCAGAAGCAGCGTGGCTTCCACCGAGCTGCTTCAGCCGGAGCATGCCTTGACGGCTCCTGCCAGCTATCCCGTGGATGCTATCATGGAGTCTCAAAATTGCCACCTTATGACGCAATGGATGAATTTGAAGGTCAAGGCGGCTGTTGGCTCTGTTTATCCTACTGAACCCGGCGCAACTTTTCACTGCCGGCCGATTCCAGAAGGATATGCTAGGGTGATGGTGGATGAAATAACAGAGGGATTTTAGGACCTCCAGCTTGACCACCCTACCGGTGAAGGGGAGACTCGGCTGGGGTCTGCTTTGAAGATTCCATGCCTATGGCGGAAGGAGCTCATCAACCTTCCGAACTGGACGCCTCCGCCTCCTCCTCCTCCTCCGGCTAGTCAGGGCACTCCGCCTCCTCCACCGCCTCCTCCTCCGGCGAGTGACGATCAGGTCCCTCGGTCGGCTCCTTCTCCGGCGCGTGGCGGCACTCCGCCTCCTTCTCCGCCCGCGCCGACGCGCCCGAGCAGCCAACCTCCTCCTTCTCCGCCTCGTCAGCAAGGGCGGAAGAGACCTGCCGCCGCTCCAGCTGCTCCGGTGCGTCGTAGTCCTTCTCCTCCGCCTCGTAAGCAAGTAAAGAAGACAACCGCTCCGTCTGCTCGGTCGGCGTCTAGCAGTACAACCAGAGGCGGGAGGACATACAGATTCGGTCCTTCTCTGAAGACTCCAGAGAAGTTACCATACGAGAGGACCCCGGAGGAGAACACGAAGATCGCGCGAACCAAAGTGGATGACTGGTTTCAAGGGTTGAAAGCAAAGAGACATCCACCTCCGGAGGAGAAGGTAGATCCGGTGAAAGTGAAGCGCACTCTGGCTGCCCTGGCAAAACCACCCAAGTCTCCACCAAAAGGCAACTATGAGCGCATTATTGCAAAGACATGGGCCGAAGCGGAGCGGTCGGGAAGTACAGTCAGTGATCAAAGGCTGAAAGAACGACGAGCAGCTGGGAAACAAATTGCCCAGCTCGGCGAACAAGCGAAGCAATCGTGCCCCCCCCCTCAAGGTGCCTAGCGACATCGTCGATCCGAGGATGGTGCCCGGTTATGGCAATGTTGACGATTACCTGCCCGACGATGTACATTATGATACCATGGAGGTGCAGATACACAGATACGAGTACGGGAAGCCTCTCGTCAAAGATGAAAAAAATTTAACAACGATGATGCGAAGATTACGTGATTGGTACTTGAAAATCTGCAGAGAGTCTGAGGGGAGGAGTACTTTGTATGCGAGAGTTAAACCGGAGCATGACCTCGTTGGAATTGAACTGTTGCCTATTCCATTTGAGGAGTTCTATCAGTTTTTCAATCAATTGGCCCTTGATAAAACAACGATCACCTGCTACTGTCTGTAAGTACTACTACTTCTGTCATTAAGTCTCTCTATATAGCTCATCTCTTTCATTGCATGTATTTATAATTATCCTCACTATATTATGCAGAATGAAGATCGCCGAATTGAAGAAAAGACAAATCGGTGATATTGGGTTCGTTAACACATATCTCATATATGCAACTGAGGTTGAACATCGTTCCGGAGATACCGAGGCCAACTTGCTACGATCATTCAAAAAAAAATGAAAACAAAGATATAATACTCTTTCCTTACAACTTCAAGTGAGTGTTACTGTCTTGTGCATATTCAGTTTCCCTTATATATTAGTCCAGGTTATAGTAATGTAATTGATGAGTTATGCATGCGTGTGCAGTTTTCACTATATTCTCTTAGAGATTAGGCTTGAGCAGGGAGTAGTAACCGTCTTGGACTCTAAACGAAAAGATCCCCAGGAGTATGCAGACATGACTGAAATCCTCAAGAAGTAAGTTAAATCGATCATTATGCACCATATCAGCAACTTTGTTCATTTCCTGATATCAAGTAATTGTTTTCTTTGTTCGGCAGGGTTTGGAGAAAATTCACCAGAAAAGTTCCGGGACTGCCGAAGGAGCTGGAATTTAGACACCCGAAAGTAAGTACTATAGTACCATGTTCCGCGCATCTCCTAGTGATTCAAGCGCTAGTTTCATCAATACCATTTAGCATTCTTGCTTATCAGTTTGATTGACCTCTATTTCTTGTAAAGTGGTTGTGGCAGGAACAAGGGAATGATTTCTGTGGATACTACGTCTGCGAGTCCATCCGCCACACGACCTGTGAGCGGGGCGGGTACTCTGACGAACAATATGAAGTACGTAAATAACAACATTCACAATTTTATTTTATTACCATCATTTGTATTGAGTTTCATTCATTCATATATATATATATGTATTGACCCCCTTCTTCAAATTAGATGTTTCGGAAGTGGGATGAACTCCTAGCACCAGCTCGCATGCGAGCAATTCAAGAGGAATTGGCGGCATTCTTTCTTGACCAAGTGATCGCTGAAGACGGAGAATACTATGTGGACCATGAGTCCGTATGATTATATTTGTAAGAGATAATTATTGTATATATGTAGCCGGTAGTGTCGGATAGATATACGAGAACTTGTTGTTCGAGCAATCTCTCGGAGAAGGAGAGGTGGTCGATATCACTTCTCTCTGTATGCATATATGTTCATGATGATCTTCTGTTTCCTTCGTTTGCTTACTAGCTAACTAGCGTGTCTAGTCCTCTCTATACGTATGTATAGTACGTAGCGTCGACCAAGCACGGACGTAAGAGAGGACACTTCTCTCTATTAATTATAGCTAGCTAACACAATATATGAAACACCTAAATTAACCCCCCAAAACCCCCA
>NW_021264274.1:0-3452 GCF_002162155.2 Triticum dicoccoides
AAACCCCAGCCACAGAAATGCTGACGCATGGATGCCTATTGGTCCGGGTTGGTGCCACCAACCGGGACCAAAGGGTCTCCTGACTGGGCTCTGCGCACTGCCCACGTGGAGGCCCATCAGTCCCGGTTCTGGATTGAACCGGGACTAAAGGGTCGGGGCATTAGTACCGACACTTTAGTCCTCTAAAGGCCCTTACGAACCGGGACTATAGGCCCTTTTTCTACCAGTGGATAAGCGGTGACACGGTCAGGCATAGTGTCGAATTAGAGGACGTGGACCTGTTAGGAGTCTTGAGCCGTGCTTATTGGGACAGAGTCATGATATTGTTTCTCCCGTTGCAAGGCACGGGCATGTTTGCTAGTATTTCTACAACCCAAGAAAATACTACACTATGCGCTTGTGGTTCCCTATAGAGCATACATCAGTTACCATAAAAAAGAATTGAGTGGGAGAAAAAAATAGGGTCATCATTTCTATTTGACGAGATCAAGGCCACCTGGTTGGAATTTCCAACAAATATTTTTTTATCCGATCCGCTATCTTCGCTCGATTCGATTCTAATTCTGACTCACTCTGGTGAAGACGCACACCAACATGGCCACATCCAGGTAGCATCCGGAAGATTTTGTCTAGCATATATCACCTCACCAGCCCTGACCAAAATTGCATGAGCAGAAAAAAGAACTACAATTGTCTAGCATATATCACCTCACCAGCCCTGACCAAAACACACCAAGGTTTGCTTCAAGTGATCATAATACTGCTGCGAATCATACCACAAACCTTGGTTACCTGTTGCCATCAGCATAAAAAATTTAGACAACTCATTCGAACAATATAATTGGATAGGCCATAATATACGTTCTGCCTAAAGATTATGCATGTAGAATCTTGTCCCATCAGACATCCAACTCTGTGCAAGTACTGGTATAGCTGGGTCATAATAAAAATGCATTAATGCAGCTGTATCAAATACTGGATGCTTGAAATAGAAATATTGTACCTATTATGTCAGAATGTGGCGGGTGCAACCGGCTGATACTGGGACGATAGCAGCATGACGAGCTTGCAGAAGGTGGTGGCCATAACCTACTCCTTATTCCCCTCCATTGGTTCTGGTTCTTCCTTTTTCCTGTGACAATCAATGGCTGCACGACGCCCCTGTTTACATGGAATTATGGATTTTATGGGCAGTAAAGAAGGGCTGCAGTTGAGGAGCTTCTGTAGTTCTGCTTATGCACATGCCACTGATTCTCAAGGAGAATTCTTTTCCGCGGAGACGAACATATACATAAAGAGACTCAGACGCTCTGCTCCGCTGTTGTATCGATGATGGAGTCTCTTCTTTGTTTCTGGAGGCACCAACTACCATCGTCGCCCTCCTGGGGTGGCTTCAAGTAGAACGCCTGCCTACCGCACGGCCGGCGGCAACGCACCTGGCTCGTCGTGCATGGTTTCTTTGGCATACTACCACAGAACCCCTCTGGCGCGCCCTGTAAACCGGTGGCCGGCCATGCTCGCACGCACGACGGCTGCCCGGCGCTGTCCTCAAGCCCCAGTCCCATCGTTGCCCTCGCCCAGGACCGGTTCCTCGGCTGGCAGCAGTTTGCATTTGGCACACAACCCAATCCCAGGGTCCCAGCCATCAGCCGGCTCCAGCACATCAAACGCGGCAGTGATTCCCCGGCAGCCAATGGGCAGGGCGCTGCACCAGCCGGCTGACGATGTGGCCTCAGCCTCCCAGCGGCAAAAGCTGTGGTTCTGGTCTTATTATTTTATATTTGATCTAAACTAATTCTACACGTACTAAGCCCTAGTACCTAGCCAACCTATTCAGTTGTTTTATGTCCAACACGGACACAACTTTGTAGTTTGTTCCACAAACGCGGAGGCTCCGGAGAACGGTCAAAGTTGGTCAGATTTGTCGAGACATTACCTTGTGGTGCAGTCTAAATCTCAACCATCAATCTTGGTAGTTAACATAAAATCAACGGATATAAATAGTTAACATATAGAGAACTATGAAAGCTTTCGTCCTTTATTATTAGATAAAGATTGTGTACAATGAAAAATAGGATGACTATGTACCTATCTGTGGGAGCATCAAACTATCATATCTACTCAAGTTAAATGGGGTAGTAAACATATATAATAGGAATTTCCGAAAGGGGCGGGGCTAGGGTTGAAACCTAGGTAGTGGAGTAAGGCCCTGGCCAGTGGGTCGGATGTGTGATTTTGATCCATTAGGGATTGCAGTATATATAAACCAAAGGTAATGGCCCGTGAAGCCAATCATTTTTTTCACTTATGAATGGCTTAGTGGGTAATTTTAAGACGGACGGGCTGAAGCATTGACCCTTTTATTAGTAGGTATAGGTTGATGCCGATTACATTATGTTTTCCCGCACACAGACATGTGCATCCTTGAGAAATAAAAGGAAAAGGAGATATACACATAGAACTGCTCATAAAAGATATGTTCATTGTCATTGTAAAAAAATGGTTCATTTAAATGTATGAATTACCTTCCCAGTTAATTTGCCAAGTGCGAGGATCCATGGACCTGTTACAGATCCAAACGCTTCTGCTTGCATCGTTCAGTTTTCGTGTTTATTACACGCTTGAAGTTTGCACTAGGCATCAGACTATAGACAGTTTTTATCCATCAGACTAGTGGAAGGCCGTCCGATATGGTGCATCCAGGTCGTCCAATCATAATTAGGCCCACAGGAGATTTGTGGGCTTGTTTGCTAATTGATTGCTTCCTTCCTTAATTAAATGCTTCCTTCATAACTGCTTCCTCTATCCCCGCTGCGCTGATCTCTCTATTATGGTTTATTCCGCCTCCGAACAGAATATCCTGAATCTACAGCCCACACATGCGCCGCTAGAATTAAGTTGCTTCCACCAATTGCTTCGAGCGACTCGACAATTTGCTTCCAGCGGCTGAACAATTTGCTTCAACTACAACAAAAATTATTCAATCTAATTGAAAATTGTGTTCGACCTAACCGAAATTTGTTCCCATTATAACGGTTATTTACTTCCAACTAAACAAGAGTTTGTTTCTGTCGTCTAAACTTTTGCTTCCATTGCAACTTAATTTTGCTTCTCTCGGCAACAAGAAAATTTATTTTTGCTGAAACATAAATTGTACATTGTTATATAACAAACAGAAGTTTGCTACCAGAGAAAGGAATGTGTTGCTACCATGCAACAAAAGCTTAATACAATTACAAAAAAACATAAGAAAAACTGTTACAATTTCCACGTGTAAGATGTCTGGGAAGCAAGGGTATTGTCTTGGGTTGCAACGACACAATAGGGAAAGGATAGGCTAAACATCGCCGAATAAAATTGTCGCCACTATGATGGAAGCAAGAAAAGGGACACTGCATCCAGCTAGTAGCACAAAATGGCAATACTACGTCGGCAAGTGCATTCCTGGGGGA
>NW_021264275.1:0-18021 GCF_002162155.2 Triticum dicoccoides
GCCAGGGGAGCAGCTCACAGCAAACTTTTCGTCTCGTTTGCTAGGGGCTGGCTAGGGTGAACCGTGATTGGCCTAAGAGGCCCAGTTAACTATTTTTTTTCTTTAAAACTTGCCATGAACAAAAAAACCTTATAAGAAACAAAAGAAAACTAAAATTTAAAAAATGTATGCTCTGAATTATGAAAAACGCCATGCTACTTTATAAAACAACTATTTCTCTTATTTATCAATTTACAATGAGTGTGATAAAAAAGTAATGTGATTTAGAAAAATAAAATTGCAATGCTAAACTTTAAAACTGCCATCGCGAGATAGAAAATTCCATTAGAAAAAAAATACACATTTTCAAATGGAAAACAGAGAAACACATAAATTTGTAGAAACACTTCACTCTGATTTTTTTTGAGAAGTGCTAAACTTCTTTATAAAACTGCCATTTCTCTAATTTATAGATTTACTATGATGATACAAAATGCCACACCAATAAAAATGTAAAATTGCCATCCTCTTAACAATAAAACACCATCATCTTGATAAAAAAAGTCATGCCAACAATAATAATAGTGCCATGCTCTCAAATAATAAATTTGTCATCCTGTTAATAATAAAACAACCATCCTCCTAATAATAAAAAAATACCATGTTATCAATAATTACAATGACACGCTCTTAATCATAAAAATACCATCATCTTGACAATAAAAAAATAACATGTTACTTATAATAAAAATGTCATGCTCTTATTAATAAATTTTCATCCTCTTATAACCTGAATAATAAAAATGGCATGTTAGTAATTATGAAAATGACATACTCTTATTGAAATAATCTTAATAATAAAATTCCATGTTATTAATAAGAAAATTTTCATGCTCTTAATAATAAAAATGCAACTCTTAAAAACATTGCAAGTTATTAAAAAAATCTCCTCTAGCAAACATGGCAAGTTTTAAAAATGCGTTCTCTAAATACATGTGACCTTTTAGGAATTGTAATGGCACATTGCAGAGAAATAGGTATTTCATTCTTTCGGAAAAGGGAGAATTCAGAAATTATGGAGTTTTGCAGCCGAATCTACAAATGAAAGAAAGCAAATTTAAAACAATGGAACTTCAAGTACATAATGTTATTTAAGAACATGTGTTCACCACACCCAGTTCGGTCCAAGTGGTAGGTGGGTTGAGACGGTGGCACATAGATGGCTCTTTCTGACGACAACAACGATTGTTCGATGGTGCAGGGTCATCGGCGTAGCTTTCATTATGCTATAATAGATTTTCATTGTGCTATGCTAGATTTTTGTCAACAAGTGCAGGTTACTAATGCAGAAATGCCTATCAGAAGTGGGCACCAAAAGCCCAGTGGTGGCAGACAGGGCCCACCACTGGTAACATGGCAGCTGTGGCGGTTGAAAACTAGCGCCTGCCAATGACATAGTCGGCCAGGCAAAACATATTACTTGTCATGGCTCTGCCACGATAGCGTTGATACACATTACTTCACCAGGGTAAATTGACATAGTTGACATAGTTATATAATTCTTAACAAAGAAAAAACTAACTAACACTTCAATTTTGTTTGACTTAACAAACTAAAATTAATATATCACATCCATCTTAACAAACTAAATAAGGGTTTATCGGATTACATATCATTTGCAAGTTGTTGTTGCTGTTGTTTCTTATCGTGATTACCACTGGTGTGTCGGCCCTTACTCGACTCTTCTCCATCAGAAACTCCCTCTAGTCGGCCTCATATAACAATATGCGGTCATCTATTTTCGTCTTGTAGTGAACGGTGGTGACAAGCCATGCTGCTCCAAGGCATACTCCACCTCTGCCGATGGCCGGGATGTTCTGCATGAAAATCATCTTCATAGGTAATTCTAATATCCCCGTGATTAAAAAAAATAGAGCACGCAATGTTAGACATCTCACCATATAGTGTTATGAACAGAAAAGAGGAAATAATACAAAACATACCATGATGTGTTTGACGATGTTGGTCTTAGTTGAATGGTGTACAAAGGGCCTCCCAAGTAGTGCACACTTGAGGATCGCGATGAGATTGACGGTCTAATCCTTAGTAAGTGGATCCATTCTTTGAGAGAAAATTGGAGAATTGTATGACCATCACCATAATCATTTTTGCTATCCTCATCATCTTGATTACCCCCGCCCCCCATTATCGTCATCATCCTGGCTATCATCATCCTCGCTATCTACATATTGGCTATCCTCGCCATCCTTGTCATGCATCCTCATCATCTTGGTGAAGCTCATCATCTTGGTTGGTGAAATAGATAGTCCTTAACCTCTTGATCGCTCCTTTTCAGGAAACTAAACCGGTGTGCAAATAGCAATTTCTCCAATAACACTACACGTCTTGGTCATAAAATAGAACAATACGAATTTAAAAAATCATGTTTGTTTTGTTTGTAATTGCATGATTTGTTTCCACTTGGAAATGTTAATATATCAGGATGTTTTGATACGCTTTTATACCACAGATCTAGAGTTAATGCTGCTATTTGGCTTGGCGAAAACACAGAACACTACAGGAGAGACAAGAGGGAAAGGCGGCAAGCAAATACCAGCATGAGCAAAATTTCCTAGGAGCAGAAGCACTATGAGAAAACATAGAGTAGTTTTCTCCTTCACACGTGGAATGCCTAAGCTTGTGTGTGCTCCTGTTTGTGCATTCTCCTTTCGATTTGGGTGTGAGGTAGCATATGGAATGGCATCCCTATATATGGGCCTTTACAAAATCTAGTTTTAATTACTCAATTTTTGCAAGATAATGCAGATTTTGTAACATAAATTCTATAGGTATGGATTTCTATTGCATCTATTATTTACGCACTCAATTTTGGCCAGACCAATCAGATTTGTACAATGCTGTATTAACATTCTCATTAGATGTCTCCTCGAGGTAGTAGATTTAGCCAGATTTTTTCTTTATTCTCATTAGCAGTCTCCTCAAGGTAGCAGATTTGGCAAGATTTATTTATTTATACTCATTAACTGTCTCATTATACCGATATCTATTTATCTATGAAAATGTTATCCAACGACCATTCGTTCGGGGGCAGACTCTAGCGAACGCCATGCTTGCCATTCGATCACGCGGCAAAGATCTTGGTGCCGGGCTTGTGGCACATTTGTTTTTTGGAGTCGTTTGCTGGAACTGCCCTGAACTCGCGACCTCCTGCATAAGTTCCGGCTCGCTTACCACTTGGACTGAAGTGGGTTTTGTGAACACATGTGCTTGAACAACTTTATGTATTTTAATTTAAATTGTTTACATTTTGTTTTTGCATTAAAAAATTGGCTAAAAATCGCAAATTTCCCTTTTTGGAAGAACAAAAATCCCTATTATTTTTTGCCATGTGCCATTACAAATCCCAAAAGTTGCCATGTTTTTAGAGAACACACTATTTAAAAGCCACCATGTTTTTTAGAGAAGATTATTTCTAAACTTTCAATGTATTTAAAGGTTCCATTTTTATTATTAAGTGCACGGCTACTTGTAACATGGAATTTTATTATTAAGAGGATGGCAATTATATTTACCGTTACTTTCTTTGCACGAGTAGAACACAAAGTAGTTGTGGGCGTTTATTTTCTTCAATATGCTTACCGTTACTAGTCCAATCTTGTTTCAACGGTATTGTGGGATGAAGCGGCCCGGACCGACCTTACACGTACACTTACGTGAGACAGGTTCCACCGACTGACATGCACTTGGCGCATAAGGTGGCTAGCGGGTGCCAGTCTCTCCCACTTTAATCGGAACGGATTCGATGAAAATGGTCCTTATGAAGGGTAAATAGAAATTGGCATATCACGTTGTGGTTTTGCGTAGGTAAGAAACGTTCTTGCTAGAAACCCATAGCAGCCACATAAAACATGCAAACAACAATTAGAGGACGTCTAACTTGTTTTTGCAGGGTATGCTATGTGATGTGATATGGCCAAGAAGAATGTGATGAATGATATGTGATGTATGAGATTGATCATGTTCTTGTAATAGGAATCACGACTTGCATGTCGATGAGTATGACAACCGGCAGGAGCCATAGGAGTTGTCTTTATTTATTGTATGACCTGCGTGTCATTGAACAACGCCATGTAATTACTTTACTTTATTTCTAACCGGTAGCCATAGTAGTAGAAGTAATAGTTGGCGAGACAACTTCATGAAGACACGATGATGGAGATCATGATGATGGAGATCATGGTGTCATGCCGGTGACGATGATGATCATGGAGCCCCGAAGATGGAGATCAAAAGGAGCAATGTGATATTGGCCATATCATGTCATTATTTGATTGCATGTGATGTTTATCATGATTATGCATCTTATTTGCTTAGAACGACGGTAGTAAATAAGATGATCCCTCATTAAAATTTCAAGAAAGTGTTCCCCCTAACTGTGCACCGTTGCGAAAGTTTGTCGTTTCTAAGCACCACGTGATGATCGGGTGTGATGGATTCTTACGTTCACATACAACGGGTGTAAGCTAGATTTACACACGCGAAACACTTAGGTTAACTTGACGAGCCTAGCATGTACAGACATGGCCTCGGAACACAAGAGACCGAAAGGTCGAGCATGAGTCGTATAGTAGATACGATCAACATGAAGATGTTCACCGATGATGACTAGTCCGTCTCACGTGATGATCGGACACGGCCTAGTTGACTCGGATCATGTAATCACTTAGATGACTAGAGGGATGTCTATCTGAGTGGGAGTTCATAAGATGAACTTAATTATCCTAAACATAGTCAAAAGATCTTTGCAAATTATGTCGTAAGCTCGCGCTTTAGTTCCACTGTTTAGATATGTTCCTAGAGAAAATATAGTTGAAAGTTGATAGTAGCGATTATGCGATCAGTAGAAAGCTTATGTCCTTAATGCACCGCTCAGTGTGTTGAACCCCAAACGTCGTTTGTGGATGTTGCGAACATCGGACATACATGTTTTGATAACTACGTGATAGTTCAGATAAACGGTTTAGAGTTGAGGCACCAAAGATGTTTTCGAAACGTCACGGAACATATGAGATGTTTCGAGGGCTGAAATTGGGATTTCAGGCTCGTGCCCACGTCAAGAGGTATG
This sequence comes from Triticum dicoccoides, assembly GCF_002162155.2. Taxonomy (NCBI): domain Eukaryota; kingdom Viridiplantae; phylum Streptophyta; class Magnoliopsida; order Poales; family Poaceae; genus Triticum; species Triticum dicoccoides. Next base: position 5,126 of record NW_021264275.1, read on the forward strand.
AGACCTCCGACGATTTTCTTAGCCTGCAAACTAACGGAGAAAAGCTCAATCGTTGAGCTTGTGCTCAGATTGTCTGAGTGCAACAATCACTTGAATCGAGTGGGAGTTGATTTTCCAGATGAGATAGTGATGTTTCTCCAAAGTCATTGCCACCAAGCTGCTAGAGCTTCGTGATGAACTATAACATATCAGGGATAGATATGATGATCCTTGAGGTATTCGTGATGTTTGACACCGCGAAAGTAGAAATCAAGAAGGAGCATCAATTGTTGATGGTTGGTGAAACCACTAGTTTCAAGAAGGGCAAGGGAAAGAAGGGATACTTCATGAAACAGCAAATCAGCTGCTGCTCTAATGAAGAAACCCAAGGTTGAACCCAAACCCGAGACTAAGTGCTTCTGTAATAAGGGGAACAGCCACTGGAGCAGAATTACCCTAGATACTTGGTAGATGAGAAGGCTGGCAAGGTCGATAGAAGTATATTGGATATACATTATGTTAATGTGTACTTTACTAGTACTCCTAGTAGCACCAGGGTATTGAGATGCCGGTTCGGTTTCTAAGTGTTAGTAACTCGAAATAAAAGAGCTACGGAATAAACGGAGACTAGCTAAAGGTGAGCTGACGATATGTGTTGGAAGTGTTTCCAAGTTTGATGTGATCAAACATCGCACGCTCCCTCTACCATCAAGATTAGTATTAAACCTGAATAATTGTCATTTGGTGTTTGCGTTGAGCATAGACATGATTGGATTATGTCTATCGCAATACGGTTATTCATTTAAGGAGAATAATGGTTACTCTATTTATTTGAATAATACCTACAATGGTCTTGCACCTAAAGGAATGGTTTATTGAATCTCGATCGTAGTGATACACATTTTTATGCCAAAAGATATAAGATAGTAATGATAGTACCACTTACTTGTGGCACTGCCATGTAAGTCATATTGGTATAAAACGCATGAAGAAGCTCCATGTTGATGGATCTTTGGACTCACTCGTTTTTGAAAAGTTTGAGACATGCGAACCATGTCTATTGGTGTATACGCATGAAGAAACTCCATGCAGATGGATCGTTTGGACTCACTTGATTTTGAATCACTTGAGATATGCAAATCATACCACATGGGCAAGATGACTGAAAAGCCTCGTTTTCAGTAAGATGGAACAAGATAGCAACTTGTTGGAAGTAACACATTTTGATGTGTGCAGTCCAATGAGTGCTGAGGCATGCAGTGAATATCATTATGTTCTTACTTCACAGATGATTCAAGTAGATGTTGAGTATATTTACTTGATGAAACACAAGTCTGAATTATTGAATGGTTCAAGTAATTTGAGAGTGAAGTTGAAGATCATTGTGACAAGAGGATAAAATGTCTATGATATGATCATAGAGATGAGTATCTGAGTTACAAGCTTTGGCACGCAATTAAGACATTGTGGAAATGGTTTCACAATTAATACCGCCTGGAACACCATAGTGTGATGGTGTGTCCGAACATCATAGTTGCACCCTATTGGATATAGTGCGTACCATGATGTCTCTTGTCGAATTACCACTATCGTTCATGGGTTAGGCATTAGAGACAACCACATTCACTTTAAATAGGGCACCACGTAATTCCGTTGAGATGACACCGTATGAACTATGGTTTAGAGAAACCTAAGTTGTCATTTCTTAAAGGTTTGGGGATGCGACGCTTATGTGAAAAAGTTTCAGGTTGATAAGCTCGAACCCAAAGCGGATAAAATGCATCTTCATAGGACACCCAAAATAGTTGGGTATACCTCCTAATTCAGATCCGAAAGCAATAGGGATTGTTTCTTGAATCGGGTCCTTTCTCGAGGAAAAGTTTGTCTCGAAAAGTTGAGTGGGAGGATGGTGGAGACTTGATATGGTTATTGAACCGTCACTACAACTAGTGTGTAGCAGGGCACAGGAAGTTGTTCCTGTGGCACCTACACCAATTGAAGTGGAAGCTTATGATAGTGATCATGAAACTTCGGATCAAGTCACTACCGAACCTCGTAGGACGACAAGGATGCATACTACTTCAGAGTGGTACAGTAATCCTGTCTTGAAGGTCATGTTGCTAGACAACAATGAACCTACGAGCTATGGTGAAGCGATGGTGGGCCCAAATTCTGACAAATGGTTAGAAGCCATAAAATCCGAGAGAGGATCCATGTATACAAAGTGTAGACTTTGGCAGAACTACTTGATGGTCGTAAGGCTATTGGGTGTAGATGGATCTTTTAGAAGAAGACGGACGTCGACGGTAATGTTACCGTCTATGAAGCTCGACTTGTGGTGAAGAGTTTTTCACAAGTTCAAGGAGTTGACTATGATGAGATTTTCTCATCCGTAGCGATGCTTAAGTCCGTCGGAATCACGTTAGCATTAGCTGCATTCATGAAATCTGGCAGATGGATGTCAAAACGAGTTTCCTTACCAGTTTTCGTAAGGAAAGGTTGTATGCGATACAATCAGAAAGGTTTTGTCGATCCTAAGGATGCTAAAAGGAATGCTAGCTCCAGCGATCCTTCCATGGACTGGAGTAAGCATCTCGGAGTTGGAATATGCACTTTGATAAGATGATCAAAGATTTTGGGTTTATACAAAGTTTATGAGAAACTTGTATTTCCAAAGAAGTGAGTGGGAGCACTATAGAATTTCTGATGAGTATATGTTGTTGACATATTGTTGATCAGAAATGATGTAGAATTTTCTGGAAAGCATATAGGGTTATTTGAAAAATGTTTTCAAGTGAAAACCTGGATTAAGCTACTTGAACAATAAGCGTCAAGATCTATAAGATAGATCAAAATGCTTAATAATACTTTCAAATGAGCACATACCTTGACGTGATCTTGAAGGAGTTCAAGATGGATCAGTCAAAGAAGGAGTTCTTGCCTGAGTTGTAAGGTATGAAGTTAAGAGTTAAAGCTCGACCACGGCAAAAGAGAGACAAAGGACGAAGGTCGTCCCCTATGTTTCAGACGTAGGCTCTATAGTATGCTATGCTGTGTACCGCACCGGAAGTGTGCCTAGCCATGAGTCAGTCAAGGGGTACAAGAATGATCCAGGAATGGATCATTGGACAGCGGTCAAAATTGTCCTTGGAGTAAATAAGGACATGTTTCTCGATTATGGAGGTGATAAAGAGTTCGGCGTGAAGGGTTACGTCGATGCAAGATTTAACACCTATCCGAATGACTCTGAGTAGCAAACAAGATACGTATAGTGGAACAACCATTTGGAATAGCTCCAAGTGGAGCGTGGAAGCAGCATTTACAATATGACATAGAGATTTGTAAAGTACATACGGACCTGAATGTTGCAGACCCGTTGACTAAAACTTATCTCACAAGCAAAACATGATCAAACCCCAGAACTCATTGAGTCTTAATCACATAATGATGTGAACTAGTTTAATGACACTAGTAAACTCTTTGGATGTTGGTCACATGGCGATGTGACATGTGAGTGTTAATCACATGGCGATGTGAACTAGATTATTGACTCTAGTGCAAGTGGGAGACTGTTGGAAATATGCCCTAGAGGCAATAATAAATTAGTTATTATTATATTTCCTTGTTCAGGATAATCGTCTATTATCCATGCTATAATTGTATTGATAGGAAACTCAGATACATGTGTGGATACATAGACAACACCATGTCTCTAGTAAGCCTCTAGTTAACTAGCTCGTTGACCAAAAGATGGTTACGGTTTCCTGACCATGGACATTGGATGTCGTTGATAACGGGATCACATCATTAGGAGAATGATGTGATGGACAAGACCCAATCCTAAGCCTAGCACAAAGATCGTAGTTCGCATGCTAAAGCTTTTGTAATGTCAAGTATCTTTTCCTTAGACCATGAGATTGTGCAACTCCCGGATACCGTAGGAATGCTTTGGGTGTACCAAACGTCACAACATAACTGGGTGGCTATAAAGGTGCACTACAGGTATCTCCGAAAGTGTCTGTTGGGTTGGCACGAATCGAGACTGGGATTTGTCACTCCGTGTGACGGAGAGGTATCTCTGGGCCCACTCGGTAGGACATCATCATAATGTGCACAATGTGACCAAGGGGTTGATCACGGGATGATGTGTTACGGAACAAGTAAAGAGACTTGCCGGTAACGAGATTGAACAAGGTATCGGTATTCCGACGATCGAATCTCGGGCAAGTATAATACCGCTAGATAAAGGGAATTGTATACGGGATTGATTGAGTCCTTGACATCGTGGTTCATCCGATGAGATCATCGTGGAACATGTGGGAGCCAACATGGGTATCCAGATCCCGCTGTTGGTTATTGACCGGAGAACGTCTCGGTCATGTCTGCATGGTTCCCGAACCCGTAGGGTCTACACACTTAAGGTTCGATGACGCTAGGGTTATAAAGGAAGTTTGTATGTGGTTACCGAATGTTTTTCAGAGTCCCGGATGAGATCCTGGACGTCATGAGGAGTTCCGGAATGGTCCGGAGGTAAAGATTTATATATGGGAAGTCCTGTTTTGGTCACCGGAAAAGTTTCGGGTTTTATCGGTAACGTACCCGGACCACCGGGAGGGTCCCGGGGGTCCACCAAGTGGGGCCACCGGCCCCGGAGGGCTGCATGGGCCAAGTGTGGGAGGGGACCAGCCCCAGGTGGGCTGGTGCGCCCCCCCACAAGGGCCCAAGGCGCCTAGGGTTTGGGGAGGGGGTGCTTCCACCTAACTTGGGGGGCAAGTTTCCCCCCTCTCTCCCCTTGGCCGCCACCCTTAGATGGGATTGGGGCAGCCGCACCCCTTGGGGTGGAAACCCTAGAGGGGGTGCTCCCCCTTCCCTCTCCCCTATATATACTTGAGGGTTTTGGGGCTGCCAACACATGAGTTTTGACCTCTCCCTGGCGCAGCCCTACCTCTCTCCTTTCTCCTCTCCCGCGGTGCTTGGCGAAGCCCTGCAGGATTGCCACGCTCCTCCATCACCACCATGCCGTTGTGCTACTGCTGGATGGAGTCTTCCTCAACCTCTCCCTCTCTCCTTGCTGGATCAAGGCGTGGGAGACGTCACCGGGCTGTACGTGTGTTGAACGCGGAGGTGCCGTCCGTTCGGCACTAGGATCTCCGGTGATTTGGATCACGACGAGTACGGCTCCTTTAACCCCGTTCTCTTGAACGCTTCCGCTCAGCGATCTACAAGGGTATTTAGATGCACTCTCCTTCCCCTCGTTGCTGGTTTCTCCATAGATAGATCTTGGTGACACGTAGGAAAATTTTGAATTTCTGCTACGTTCCCCAACAAAGCCTGTCTGCGGCGCTGGAGCTTCCGGATAACCTTGGCACAGTTCTGGTACAACAATGTGCATCACTCAGCAATCGGAATGACACCGTTTAAGGCCATGTTCGGCTATGAACCTCGCCACTGGGGAATCATAGCAGAAGGTACGTGTATGGTACTAGCACTTCATTCTTGGCTCGACGAGCACGCCATAGTCCAAGCACTACTGCAGCAACACCTCAATAGAGCGCAACAACTGATGAAGGACCAAGCCGACAAGAAGCGTTAGTTTCGAACTTTTGAGGTGGGTGACAATGTATACCTCAAGCTGCAGCCGTATATACAATCTTCAGTCGTGCCAAGAGCAAATCAGGAACTGGCTTATAAGTTCTATGGGCCTTTCCCCATCATCGACAAGATCAATGAGGTGGCGTACAAGCTCCAACTACCTCCACAAGCAACAGTTCATCCTGTCTTCCACGTTTCACTCCTCCGGCAAGCTCTCCTCCCTGGTACGACTGCTGAAACCCAACTTCCACACTGCTTGGATGATCTCGCTGTGCCAGAAGCTGTTCTTCAAACCCGTTGGCGCAAGTACAAAGACGGCGTCCGTGAACAAGTGAAGATACAATGGTCCGATTCTTCCAATCTGGGCACTACTTGGGAGGACAAAACAAGCTTGATGGCTCGGTCCCGCATGCGGAGGCTTGGGGGAAAGCTTCTTCCCAAGGAGGAGGGGATGTCAGCACCCCCGACAAGGAGGACCCACAAGTCAGCGACCACCGCATCCGCTTGTATACTACAAGACCAGCTCGGCACAAGCGGCCCAACCCAAGAGTCCACGGGCCGGAGTGGGCCAACTGAAGCACCCAGCAGCTGCTACTAAAGGCAACGCACGCGAGAGGAAGGGCATCCAGTGGGTCACGGTAATGGCGACACGGCTCTTATCCCCTTCCCCTTCCTCCCCCGCGACGAACCCTAGCTACTCTATTCTTGTAATTCCCTCTGTAATCGCCACCGAATCCTGCCTATGAGAGAAATTGTTGCTAGTAATCGAGATCCTCCCTACTATATCCTATCAGAAGAAGACACAAGAGCTACACGATATGTCACTCTACTATGTGCACATTAGCACAGTTGTGGCTGGTGGCTACCCCTACGAGACAAATGTTGGTAAGAGATTAATGGGGAATAAATGAATTAGCAAGTACGCACAGCGCATGCAATTCCTTTCACTGTCACTAGCTGGTACCCATCAACCTCGCTACGTGAACCAAACAGGAAGATTGATCAAGCACTTAGCTAGGTCTCTCTCTCTCTCTCTCTCTCTCTCTCTCTCTCTCTCTCTCTCTCTCTCTCTCTCTCTCTCTCTCTGCTCTAGCAAAAATTTGAAGATCAACAACCAAGGTTCGCCAAGGTGGGCCGGTCGACAAACAGTGTTCCAGTTGATTTTGCATTTCCTGCTCGTGATCTTTTTTGCCGCCACCCAAAGGAAGGCCCAGTAGATTTTGCTAACATTGTGTAGCACGCTCAGGAGAAAAATAACCAACCCACCGAGGAGATGTTCTTTCCTTCCCAAGGCACAAGCTTTGATGCAATTTCGTCCTTCAAATATTGGAAGTCCGTCCTCTTGAGTTGACAGACGAAGAGCGGTAGACCAAGGTACCTCATGGGAGAAGAAGTGCGCTTGACTAGAAAGTTATAAAGAATGTCATCGAGGTCGAGTTGCCACGTCGAATCGGAACCACCGAGCTCCTGTGAAATTAAGTGGCAATTCTTGTGACATCGCCAAAGCGATGCAAAGGGTTGTTCATGAGTGGCCAAAGTCATGGTTGTGTGCATCAACCGATGGAGAGGCCAGGGGTGCTATCATCCTTTTTGAAAAGAAAAATGTGTGGCACAAGGCGACCGGCAAATGCTGCAGATATTATTCTTTGGAAGACATCTCAGATTACAGGCCTATTAGCCTCAAGCAGTAGCACATTGGATGCGATGCCATGCATGCAGGCATGGATGCCATCCCATATCGACTTGATTCGATACGTTCGTCGATCCAGTGGGTGGGTTGGGCACTTGTATCTACGCCTCTACGTGCGTACTATGCAGCTAGCGAGCCTTGGAACACGTACGAGTTATGACCATGCGCGCGTGCATCCACACACAAAAAAGAAGATCGGTAGAAGTAGTCGTAGAAGAACCCAACTCCCGTCAAGCTAGCTGTGTCTTTTGTGAAGACATGGGACCGGAGTGACTACAGAAGGAGCGGGCAGTGACCACAGAAGGAGCTAACCTCTTTCTGTTGATTGATACGTACTTTGATCGTGAATACTTCTACTAGATCGTTGAAGTTTCTCACACTTCCTTTCGTCCTTTCATATGAAAAAGAGAGGAATAGACGTGACACACGAATTAGTCAGCACTGCATGAAATGAAAATTTAGAAATATTTCATCTATATAGTTTGTTTTACACAGAGCTTAACAATTTTTGGCAAGAGTTTCTTAATTCTCCCTCCGTCTCATATTATAAAAGCGCTTTTTACACTAGTGTAGTGTTAAAAACACTCTTATATTATTAGACAGAGGGATATCATATATGCATTCCAAGAAAGAAAAGGAGGACTTTTAATGCGGGATATAGAAACATATCGGAAACGCTCAACATCTGCCGGCTGATCTCACCCCACACTCGGTCGCCTCATCCGTTTGCCACGTGTCCCATGTGGGCCCCACACACCATCTCCTTTCCTCTCCCCACCCTTGGTAGAGAAGCAACGAGCCACATCTCATGTGCGTTGACTCCTCCTCCCCCTACCTCTTCTCCTAGATCTCACCAGCGGGTCCTTTCTTCCTCCGCTTCGGTGGCCATCGCTGCCACATAAGATAGGAATGGAACATAGAGCACGAGGAACCACCACATCTTCTTCTTTCTTCAAAATCCCCCCTTTTCTTTCCCTGCGCCCCGTCGCCAAACGGTAATTCTGGAGCGATTACCATAGCTTAGCGCCCTTCTTTCGTCTTTAATTAAGACACATGGCAAACCGGATGTACCATTGATCCCACTGGCAATTTCCATCCATAGGCCAAAGTTATAATCTTTTCCCACGTAACGTGATCCAAACACATCTCTGTAGCACCTGTGCTAAGTACTCTATGGTTTATGAATACACGAACCATCAATTACATATGCCACGCGCACCCATCATACGTTAGTACATACAGTGACTGATGTAGGAGGCACAACCGAGCGCGGGAGCACCGAGCAGAGAGAGGCGGGATACCCAACGACACACAGAAAAGGACACTAGCTACTGACACCAAATTCTATATGCGCATTAGCATGCACAGCCCTTCGAGATAAATGTTCATAAGAGATTTATGCCATCAAATAGACCACACACGCAGTTCCTGCGATCACCGGTCATGGTCATGCGGGCGACCATTCTTTGGAGATTGACGTTGCACCACTCACAGAATTGTTCGTTTCGTTCAATAATTTAAGTGGCCTTTTTTTCCAAATGTTGAAATGCCTGCGGTATTTTGATTTTAAAACAACACTTTGATATGCAAGGAATTTAGTCTAGGGGCCAGAAGCTGTTTCGTAGTTTACTATCTCACTTTAACCGAGCAACCTACCTACTGAGCATTTCGCATGTTTACACGTAAGCATTCTATGAGCTCATTTGCATGTGCATGTACCATATCATTTTAGGGAACAGATACCGGACCTTAGCATTTTAGGAGCTCATTTTTCTGCTGACTGCCAGCCCAACCATTTTATGGACCTTGATCTTTTAAAGATGTAACTCGGCCTCGTCTCTGGCCACGAGGCATTTGGCCAGTCCAGTAGTCATGCCCCTGGTTTGAATTTTCCCCTTTTTTATGCTATGTTTTTCTTATCTAGTATTTTCATAATTCCTTCATTGATTTCTTTGGTTTTTCACTTTAATGTATTTATTTATTTATTTTTCTTTTTATTTTTAATCAATACATGACAACTTATTTTCAATACACATTCTAAAATTTTAGTATATATGTGTAACATTTTTCAAATACATGATTCAATTTTTTAAAATCAAAATTTATTTTCAAACAAATTATAGAAAAGTTATATTTTTCTAATACATGTCGAAGATTGTTTTAATGAGATGCAATATTTTTTCAAAAACTCGGTAACTACTATTATAATTGTATAAACGTTTTTAAAAAATGTCACAAACATCTGAAAACACATTAATATTTCTTTAAAATTTCATGTAATGTTTATCGAATGGTACTTAAAAAATTTATATGCCATGCCAACATTTATTTACATTGCACAAACATTTTCGTTAAAATACCACGAACATTTTTTTAAACACGTGAACATATTTTTAATGTCACGTGCGTTTTCTTAGTGATACAATTTGTTTTGAATTATGAAAATAAAATAAAATTTTATAAATATATTTTAAATATAGCAGGAATTTTTTTCCTAAGTGAGTGAACATTTTTTAGATTTCATGAACTTCTTTTTCAAAAACTATCAACAGTTTTTTAAAGTTTCACGGAAAGTTTTTTGAACACCGTGAACATTTATACATGACCAATTAACCATGTTGGAAATATAATTAAATTTAATAAAACTGAAAAAGGTAAAAAAGAATCTTTCGCTTGGAGGCAGTCCTCCCTCTTGCGATGGGCCGACACATTTATGAGGGCGCCTCAAGCGAGGGTCCCCTTTAGGAGCTCCTTTTTCTGTTATAAGCGAGAGAAAACATTATATGCCGCTTACTGCCGCAAAGTGTAGTGCTCTCGCACTGGCTGCCATGCTAAAGCCGATGTTAGGCCGGCCATCTTAGCTCTTATGTTTTCCTGGTTTTAGGAAAAGTTCATGTACGTTTTATTTTCGGTTAAGGGAACCTTCTACCAGGTTCATTGAAATGGTTTTTTGGGTTCTTTTATTAGTTTTGTGGTTTCGTTTGATTTTATTTTATTTTTAGTTTTAAATTTTTTAATTTCTTCTGTTTACTTTAATAAAATAAATTCAATTTTCAAAAAGTTGTATGGAAATTCATATTTTTTCAGGTTTTCCAAAAATAGTTTGTATTTTCCAGAAATTCAAGAAAAATACTAAAAATTCATAAATTCAAATTTTGTTTCTAATTTGAAAATTCCGTATACATTTTTCCAGAAAATTTCATTTTTTTTTCAAAAACGTTAGGAATTTTAAATTCTGTTCACAAATTTCAGTAATTGTTGGAAAATAAAAAAATGTTGAGGAAATTACAATTTTGTTCACGTTTTGAGAAGTTGCTCCAATTAAAAATTAATCATAGTTCAAAACGTGTTTGTGTTTTCAAAAATTGTTCGTCATTCTTAATAATTTCTTTGTTTTTTGAAAAAAATGTTCAGTTTAATGGAAAATTGTTCGAGGATTTAATAAGTTGTTCACATTTTCAAATTTTGTTCATTTTTTAAGAAAATGTTTGCAAAAAAAATTCAAAAATATTTTTTTATTCTGGATGTTGCAGTTTATTCTTAAATAACTTTGCTTTGACCAGGAATTAGAAAGAAATTACCATTCCACTAGCTAGTAGCAAGCGATTAGAGTTTGAGAGCATATGTAGCCGGACTCCACACCCCCCACCCCCATCCCTAATATACACCAGGGCAGATGGTCTGGTCACTTGCCGGTCACAAAAAGGTGACTCAGCCGGGCTCCTCAAACCGGACCTGTACGCCCGGGCTGATCGATACCCCCCATAGCCAGCCCAAATTTAGGGCCGATATGAGGAGGTCCGGGCTCACCCGCCATGTCGGACTGACGCGCGTGATCCACATGGGCACCCCTTGAAACCTAGCAGTCCAATGAGAACGATGCTACGGAGTTGTCCGAGTTGCCAAATCCGGCTATTTCAGAAGGACGATGGCACCCCACCCCTAGCCCATCCCATTTCCCCCGTCCCTCCCTCTGCTCCCCCACTTTCTAGTCCGCTCGCCCTCCGTCAGTAGTCATGGCTCGACAGTGGATCACCACATATGCCATGCTCACCCCGACGCGGCAATTTGAGGTGCTGGAGGAGATCCGGGCCTGGCGCGAAGCTGGAGGACTTGGAGGAGGAGCAGGAGCAGGCGCCAAACGCAGCCATGGAGGACTCGGAAGAGGAAGAGGGAGAGGACGCATGTGAGACAGATCTGGCGCCTCCTGCTGCGGGCGTCGCCATGGCAGACGGGCTGGCGGAGTACGAGATGTCCAATCGGAGGAGGCGGCTGAGCAGCAAACCATCCTCGAGTTTATTCCGTCGAAGCTCGAGGTTAAGGCCAACCGTCGCTTCCTCCGCTAGGTGGCTGCGGAGCGTGATGAACTCTTCGCAGCCGTGGACGAGGCGGCCAACGGGCAGGAGGACGAGGTGGCCCATGAGTAGGAGGCTGTTCTGTCCGGCACTGATGGCACGGACGTCGTCTACATCTCCGGCGGTGAATAGTACTAGTAGAGTAGTTCATATCTATGTAGTAGTGCGTGGTTATTTTGTGCCGGCATAGGTAGCATGGATTTGAAAGCGTAAATTTAAGGTATGTTGTTGTGGCGGGACGAAACATGAGTGATGACCGGGTCCTTTCCATGTACGCGCCTGGGCGCATCATAGACGCATAGGGCGCCGGAATTAATATAGATGCTCTGAGTTTGCGAGTTCGACTTGTCGCGAGGACGCTCCTTTCCAGCGTTTTTGGGTGACGCGTTAAAAACAACCTCGATTTCCCCTGGATCTTAACAGTTTAGGAGCTCATTTTTCTATTGCCCAGCCTAACCGCACCTCGGCCTTGATACGTTGGATCGCTGGAATCGAATCGACTAGCGGTGCAATAGGTTCTCAAAAAAAGGCATGCCTGCCCGCCTGGGTTCGAGCCTCCGTGCTCGCAATACCAGCGCGTACTCACCTAATTCTTCTATAAAAGTAAACTGAGGGATTTATCCCCTCCGGTCTTGAAAAAAAAAGGAAAAAACACTAGTGGTGCAATTTATGTATTCACATTCTTCTTAAAGTAATTTTGTGTAGTCACATTAATTCATCCAGTTATAGAATCAACGAGTGGTCTTGGTCCAAATCCAACGGCGCATACAAAGGTGACTGAAACATAGCAAAAAAGTTCTACGCAAGATGTACATAAATGATCTTGTTTAAAACATTACTTACTTGTGATATGAAGATTGTACATAAATGATCTTGTTTAAAACATTACTTACTTGTGATATGAAGATAGTAATAGACTACACTTTGGTGCAAACCCTGGCATTCATGTAGACCCTGCCGGGCCTGCAGACATACCCTTGTTCCGGCGCGCAGTGCACATCCTGCGAGCACACGCACATTCCTTCTAGCGCGCACCCAGGCGCGATGTTCGTCGGTGTGTCACCACCAATGCCGAGCATCAGCCATCATGTCACTCCAATCGCTGGAGAAGAGGCCATCTGGGTCGTAGGCATCCTTGACAAGAGGGAAGTCGCGCATTTTAGGGTATTTGCGCGAGGCGCCGACGAAAGCGACGTTGCGATTCTTGCCCCAGTGTGGCAGCCCGCCGTACTTGAATACCCCCATCTGCTCGATCTCCTCAAGGGCGTCCTCGTAGAGGC
>NW_021264276.1:0-981 GCF_002162155.2 Triticum dicoccoides
TTACGCTAAGACAGGATGGCACTGGTGTCACGTGCTCGTCTCAGCGTCATTCGTCGCTACCATGACGACGTCCGGCTCGACTCGCGTTACGCTAAGACAGGGTGGCACTGGTGTCACGTGCTCGTCTCGGCGTCCGTCGTCGCTACCGCGATGACATCCTCCTCGACTCGCGTTACGCTAAGACAGGGTGGCACTGGTGTCACGTGCTCGTCTCGGCGTCCGTCGTCGCTACCGCGACGATGTCCGCCTCGACTCGCGTTACGCTAAGACAGGGTGGCGCTGGTATCACCTGCTCGTCTCAGCGTCCATTGTCGCTACCGAGACGATGTCCGCCTCGACTCGCGTTATGCTAAGACAGGGTGGCACCGGTGTCACCTGCTCGTCTCAGCGTCCGTCGTCGTTACGGCGACGATGTCCGCCTCGACTCGCGTTACGCTAAGACAGGGTGGCAGTGGTGTCACATGCTCGTCTCGGCGTCCGTTGTTGCTACCGCGACGACGTACGCCTCAACTCGCGTTACGCTAAGACAGGGTGGCTCTGGTGTCACGTGCTCGTCTCGGCGTCCGTCGTCACTACCGCGACGACGTCCGCCTCGACTCGCGTTACGCTAACACAGGGTGGCACTGGTGTCACGTGCTCGTCTCGGTGTCCGTCGTCGCTACACTAAGACAGGGTGGCGTTGGTCTCACGTGCTTATCTCGGCGTCCGTCATTGCTACCGCGATGACGTCCGCCTCGACTCGTGTTACGCTAAGACAGGGTGGCACTGGTGTCACGTGCTTGTCTCGGCGTCCGTCGTCGCTACCGCGACGACGTCCGCCTCGACTCGCGTTACGCTAAGACAGGAAGGAAGTGGTGTCACGTGCTCGTCTCGGTGTCTGTTGTCGCTACCACGACGACGTCCGCCTCAACTCGCGTTACGCTAAGACAGGGTGGCACTGGTGTCACGTGCTCGTCTCGGCGTCCGTCGTCGCTACCGCGA
>NW_021264277.1:0-753 GCF_002162155.2 Triticum dicoccoides
CCCCCCCGGCCTCCTAGCGACGCCACGACGACGCCCCGTGTCCCCTCGCTCCTCTTTCTCACTCGCTGCACCCTCTCTCCCTCCCCTGACTCTCTTCCCCGAGCCGCCCGAGAGTCGCCGTCGCCGCCGCTCGCCATAGCCACGGCCACCGACCACCACTCGCCTCGCCGACGTGTTCATGGCCTCCATTTCGACCTCCTCGTCCTCCCCGTCGACTCACTCGACGCCGGATGCCTCAAAACACCGTCACCGGCCTCTTCTTCATCGCCGGCCGCCGCGGATCCCCATCATCGACTCGTCGCCGTCCGGCCTTCCCCGAGCCTGCTTCGACTTCCGCTGCAACCGCCGTGAGCCACCGAACCTTTTCCCCCTCTCCGTTCCCTCTCTGGCACGCCGTAGCCGCCTCGCCCCTTTCGCCCGACTGCGTTGCCGCCTGCACTCACCGCCGACACGACTCCGGCGACCATTTGGTCCGGGCGTCGTGTCCAACTTGCTCGCTGCCTCGCGTAGCTGCTGTAGGTGCCACGAACGCGATACCACGGCCGCAGCAGCCCCGTAGCCAGAAACAACCGAATGCCGGCGCCGCCTCGAGCTCGTTTCCGGCGAGCTCCGGCCGTCCCCGCTGCTGCCGCAAGCCTCCCTGGATGCGGGCGAGCCCCAGCTCCCCGCGCGTGCACTCGGCCGGTCGTTTGGTCGCCGGAGACGCAAACCCGAGGCTCGCCACCGCGGCTGGCCTCGCCGGCGTCAAGCCGC
>NW_021264278.1:0-1062 GCF_002162155.2 Triticum dicoccoides
AGCGGGCGGCGGCGTCAGGGCGCGGCAAGAGAGCACGGCTGGCGGCGGCGGCAGGGCGCGGTGGGGGGAGAGGAGGAGAGGAGGGGAACGACACGGCGGCTCATAGTGGGAGCGGGCCGGGAAGGCGTCGGGGTAGGGCTCGGCGGCGGCGGCGAGGACGGCGAAGTGGAGCAGCCTGACGGCGTCGGGGCAGGGCTCGGCGGTGGCGGAGGCGACAACGAGGGGCAGGGTTCGGCGGCAGCGACGACGCGAGAGGGGCAGCCTGGCAGCGTCGACGATGAGGAATGGGAGCAGTTGGCGGAAATTTCTCAAGTGTTGTATATATAGCCAGAGCATTGGTCCCGGTTCGTGGCACGAACCGGGACAAATGCCTACCTATGGTCCCGGTTCGTGCCACCAACCGGGACCAAAGGCCGCCGCTTCCCGCCCTTTGGGCTGCTGAAAATTGGCCTTTGGTCCCGGTTGGTGGCACCAACCGGGACTACAGAGGGGCATTGGTCACGGTTCGTGGCACCAACCGTGACCAATGCCCCCTTTAGTCCTGGTTGGTGCCACCAACCGGGACCAAAGGCCTTGTTCTGCCCCGCGCCCAAATGTTTAGTCCCACCTCGCTAGTTGACAGGGAGCCGCACCTGTTTATAAGGTGCGGTGCGCCTTCCCTCTCGAGCTCCTCTCTAAAGCAGGCTTTCGGGCCTAACCGTGCAATGTGTGCCTGTGGGCCTACTGGGCCTCCCGCGGGCCTGAATCCTGGCCCATGGTAGGGTTTCTAGTCGTATTCAGGCCGTAGGTGCCCAGTAGGTGGCACTTTTTTATTTTTTTTGTTTTTTTTTGTTTCTACTTACAACAAAATACTTATTATTGCTATATTTAATTTTTTTTTCCAGTTTTTTTGTTTTGTTTTCTGCATTATTTATTTTCTTTTGTTTTTTGCTTTATTTTTTAATTCTTTTTGCTTTTAGTTTTAGAAAAATTATAAACTCTCTGTTAGTGCCATTAGTTTTCAAATTTGAAAACACTTTTTTTGTTTTTTTTTGTTTTCTTTGTTGCTTTATTTATTTTATT
>NW_021264279.1:0-1293 GCF_002162155.2 Triticum dicoccoides
GCGCGCCGCCCCTTCCCCAACCCCGTCGCCGTCGCCCCGACCACACGCCGCCGCCTTCGGTCCGGCCGCCGGCACCCTTTCCTCTTATTTTTTTGTGCATTTTATGTATATGTTCTCTGTGCATATATGTATATGTTCTCTGTGTATATATGTTCATATATGCAAAAGTTAGATTTTAGAAAAACTTTATATATGCAAAAGTTTATATCTGCAAAAATTTATACATATATGTATGTATAGATGTATGTATGTGGATACATGAGGGGGGTCGATATACCCCCTCTCCGATAGCATTTTTGTGCATTTTAGGTTAGTGTATATATATGTTGATGTATATATGCAAAAGATAGATTTTTAGAAAAATACTATTTTTTCTGTTGATGATATGATGTTTTTTTTCATATATGCATTTTTTCATATATGTATTTTTTTTAAGTTGTTAGTAGATATCGATTTTAGGTTAGTGCATTTTAGGTTAGTGTAGAGGAGAAATTTAAAGTAAAATAAGGAAAAGGAAGAAAAGAGGAAGAAGGAAGAAGGAAGAAAGAAGAAGAAAAAGAATGAGAGGAAAAAGGAAAATAAGAAGATGAAGAAGAGGAGAGGAAGAAGAGGAGAAATAAATAAGAAAAGGAAAAAAGAAGAAAAAGAAGAGGAGAAGAAGAAAGGAATAGAGGAGAAGAAGAAAAAATAGAATTTTTTCTATTTTTTCTTCTTCTCCTCTATTCCTTTCTTCTTCTCCTCTTTTTTTTTCTTCTTCTTCTTCCTTCTGAAGGAAATATGCCCTAGAGGCAATAATAAAGTTATTATTTATTTCATTATATCATGATAAATGTTTATTATTCATGCTAGAATTGTATTAACCGGAAACATAATACATGTGTGAATACATAGACAAACAGAGTGTCACTAGTATGCCTCTACTTGACTAGCTCGTTAATCAAAGATGGTTATGTTTCCTGACCATGAACAATGAGTTGTTATTTGATTAACGAGGTCACATCATTAGTTGAATGATCTGATTGACATGACCCATTCCATTAGCTTAGCACCTGATCGTTTAGTATGTTGCTATTGCTTTCTTCATGACTTATACATGTTCCTATGACTATGAGATTATGCAACTCCCGTTTGCTGGAGGAACACTTTGGGTGCTACCAAACGTCACAACGTAACTGGGTGATTATAAAGGAGCATTACAGGTGTCTCCAAAGGTAGATGTTGGGTTGGCGTATTTCGAGATTAGGATTTGTCACTCCGATTGTCGGAGAGGTATCTCTGGGCCCTCTCGGTAAT
>NW_021264280.1:0-948 GCF_002162155.2 Triticum dicoccoides
GCACCCCTATATATAGTGGGGGAGAGGAGGGACTTCATACACCAGCCCCTGGCGCCTCCACCTCCCCCCGTTACGTCTCTCCCTCGTAGTCTCGGCGAAGCCCTGCTGCTGTGACGCCCTGCATCCACCACCACGCCGTCGTGCTGCTGGATCTTCATCAACCTCTCCTTCCCCCTTGCTGGATCAAGAAGGAGGAGACGTCTCCCGTCCCGTACGTGTGTTGAACGCGGAGGTGCCGTCCGTTCGGCGCTGGTCATCGGTGATTTGGATCACGTCGAGTACGACTACATCATCACCTTGCAAGCTTCCGCACGCGATCTACAAGTGGTATGTAGATGCAAACTCTCTCCCTAGACTCGTTGCTTAGATGAACTCATAGATGGATCTTGGTGAAACCGTAGGAAAAAATTTAATTTTCTGCAACGTTCTCCAACAGTGGTATCAGAGCTAGGTCTATGCGTAGTTCTCTTTGCACGAGTAGAACACAACTTTGTTGTGGGCGTGGATTTTGTCATCTTACTTGCCTCTACTAGTATTTTCTTGCTCAACGGTATTGTGGGATGAAGCGGCCCGGACCAACCTTACACGTACACTTACGTGAGACCGGTTCCACCGACTGACATGCACTAGTTGCATAAGGTGGCTGGCGGGTGTCTGTCTCTCCCACCTTAGTTGGAGCGGAATCGATGAACAGGGCCCTTATGAAGGGTAAATAGAAGTTGACAAAATCACGTTGTGGTGATTCGTAGGTAAGAAAACGTTCTTGCTAGAACCCAATTGCAGCCACGTAAAAGATGCAACAACAATTAGAGGACGTCTAACTTGTTTTTGCAGCGATTGATCATGTGATGTGATATGGCCAGAAGTTGTGATGAATGATGAATTGTGATGTATGAGATCATGTTCTTTGTAATAGGATTCACGACTTGCATGTCGATGAGTATGACA
>NW_021264281.1:0-857 GCF_002162155.2 Triticum dicoccoides
TGGACCCCATTCCCTCCTCTGTTTCCCTCTCGCGCACAGCACCGAGCGGAGCTCGCCGCCATCGTCGCCGTACCCATGGCCACCGGCCACCCCTAGCCTCACCGACGCCCCAGGAAGCTCCGCCGGTCCTCCCTCGACCTCCTCGCCGTGTCACGCGACCAGAAGAGCCCCGGAACGCCACCCCCGACGTTTTCCCCTCGCCGGCCGCCGAGGATCTTCTCCGTCGATTCGGCCACTCCAGCGCGCCCCCGAGCCGGCTAACCATCCCTACGGCACCGCTGTGATCTCCTACGCCTCCCCTCCCTCTTTCCCCCTTCGATTGCGCCCTATAGCCGCCGCCCCACGAGCACCGAAGCCGCCGTCCGCCATGGCCAGTGAGCTCCGTGCTCCCGAGCTTCTCCGCCTGCGTTCGTTGCCTCCGGGTGTTCCTGGTGACCCCAGCATCCCGTAGAGCCCATCGGCCGCGCCCGCCGTGCCGTGCAACGCCGAAACCGAGCACGCCCGAGCTCCGGCCACCGCTGCCGAGCTCGAGGCCATCGTCTCCGGCCGCCCTAGCTGCTGCTGCTTGCTGAAATGGGCGCGGGTGAGCTCCAGCTCCCCGTAGCCGCTCTCCTCCGTCCATTTGGACGCCGGAGGAGCGAGCCCGCGCCCTCCGCCGCGCCTGTTGCCACCGGCGACGAGCCGCCGGCGGGTTAGGCCCTGCTGACCAGGGGTTTGACCCCCCCTGGGTCGATGACAGGTGGGGCCAGCCCCCCCTGTTAATTAGTTAGTTTATTTTAATTTAATTACCCCCCTGCTGACACTGACATGTGGGCCCTAGTGTCTTAATCCTTAATTAAACTAAAATAAACCCCCCC
>NW_021264282.1:0-1612 GCF_002162155.2 Triticum dicoccoides
TCTAGCTCTGCTTGTTGTCCTGTTATGCACTTGCTTGCTACGTATTTACTGTTTCTTCCCCCTCTTCTCTCCGGTAGACCCAGTGACGATGCTGATGCCCTTGTGGTCGACTACGTCACCGACGACCCCTCCTTCTTGTCTGAGCAACCAGGCAAGCCCCCCTTTGATCACCAGATATCGCCTACTCTTCTCTATACTGCTTGCATTAGAGTAGTGTAGTATGTTACTGCTTTCAGTTAATCCTATACTGCTGCATAGCCTGTCCTTGCTACTACTGTTGTTACCTTTACCTGCTATCCTACTGCTTAGTATAGGATGCTAGAGTTCCATCAGTGGCCCTACACTCTTGTCCGTCTGCCATGCTATACTACTGGGTTGTGATCACTTCGGGAGGTGATCACGGGTATATACTATATACTTTACACTATTACATTACCTGTGATACTGTTCGGAGATGGGGGCTGAAGGGGCAGGTGGCTCCATCCCGGTAGAGGTGGGCCTGGGTTCCCGACGGCCCCCGACTGTTACTTTGTGGCGGAGCGGCAGGGAAGGTTGAGACCACCTAGGAGACAGGTGGGCCTGGCCCTGTTCGGCGTTCGCGGATAATTAACACGCTTAACGAGATCTTGGTATTTGATCTGAGTTGGCTACGAGCCTATACGCACTAACCATCTACGTGGGAGTAGTTATGGGTATCCCGGCGTCGTGGTATCAGCCGAAGCACTTCAGACGTCAGCGACGGAGCGGCACGCACCGGATTGGACTGGAACGCCTGCTAGGCTAGGTCTGCTTCCGGCCGCCCTCGCAACGTGCAGGTGTGCTATGGGCGATGGGCCCAGACCCCTGTGCGCTTAGGTTTAGACCGGCGTGCTGGCCTCTCTGTTTTGCCTAGGTGGGGCTGCGACGTGTTGATCTTTCGAGGCCGGGCATGACCCAGGAAAGTGTGTCCGGCCAAATGGGATCAAGCGTGTTGGGTAAGATGGTGCACCCCTGCAGGGAAGTTAATCTATTCGAATAGCCGTGATCTTCGGTAACAGGACGACTTGGAGTTGTACCTTGACCTTATGACAACTAGAACCGGATACTTAATAAAACACACCCTTCCAAGTTCCACAGACAACCCGGTGATCGCTTTTCCACAGGGCGGCGAGGGGAGGATCGCCGGGTAGGGTTATGCTATGCGATGCGACTGGAGATGCTACTTGGAGATGCTACTTGGAGGACTTCAATCTATTCTCTTCTACATGCTGCAAGTCGGAGGCTGCCAGAAGCGTAGTCTTCGACAGGATTAGCTATCCCCCTTTTATTCTGGCATTCTGCAGTTCAGTCCACCGATATGGCCCTTTACACGCATATGTAGTGTAGCTCCTTGCTTGCGAGTACTTTGGATGAGTACTCACGGTTGCTTTTCTCCCTCTTTTCCCCCTTTTCCCTTTTACCTGGTTGTCGCAACCAGATGCTGGAGCCTTGGAGCCAGACGCCACCGTCGACGATGATTCCTACTACACTGGAGGTGCCTACTACTACGTGCAGCCCGCTGACGACGACCAGGAGTAGTTAGGAGGATCCCAGGCAGGAGGCATGCGCCTCTTTCAATCTGTATCCCAGTTGT
>NW_021264283.1:0-1118 GCF_002162155.2 Triticum dicoccoides
CAGAACAAGATGTTATGAACGCTTGGCAGGCACGTTTCGATGACTACTCCCTCGTTCAGTGCGGCATGCTTTACAGCCTAGAGCCGGGGCTCCAAAAGCGTTTTGAGAGACATGGAGCATATGAGATGTTCGAAGAGCTGAAAATGGTTTTCCAAGCTCATGCCCGGGTCGAGAGATATGAAGTCTCCGACAAATTCTTTAGCTGTAAGATGGAGGAAAACAGTTCTGTCAGTGAGCACATACTCACTATGTCTGGGTTGCATAACCGCTTGACTCAGCTGGGAGTTAATCTCCCGGATGATGCGGTCATTGACAGAATCCTCCAGTCGCTTCCACCAAGCTACAAGAGCTTTGTGATGAACTTCAATATGCAGGGGATGGAAAAGACCATTCCTGAAGTATTTGCTATGCTAAAATCAGCAGAGGTAGAAGTCAGAAAGGAACATCAAGTGTTGATGGTCAATAAAACCACTAAGTTCAAGAAAGGCAAGGGTAAAAAGAACTTCAAGAAGGACGGCAAGGAGGTTGCCGCGCCCGGCAAGCAAGCTGCTGGGAAGAAGCCAAAGAATGGACCCAAGCCCGAGACTGAGTGCTTTTATTGCAAGGGAAGCGGTCACTGGAAGCGGAACTGCCCTAAGTACTTAGCGGATAAGAAGGCCGGCAAGACAAAAGGTATATATGATATACATGTAATTGATGTGTACCTTACTAGTGCCCGTAGTAGCTCCTGGGTATTTGATACCGGTGCAGTTGCTCACATTTGTAACTCAAAGCAGGGGCTGCGGAATAAGCGGAAACTAGCAAAGGACGAGGTGACGATGCGCGTCGGGAATGGTTCCAAGGTCAATGTGATCGCCGTCGGCACGCTACCTCTGCATCTCCCTTCGGGATTAGTTTTAAACCTTAATAATTGTTATTTAGTGCCAGCTTTGAGCATGAACATTGTATCGGGATCTCGTTTAATTCGAGATGGCTACTCTTTTAAATCTGAGAATAATGGTTGTTCCATTTTTATGAGAGATATGTTTTATGGTCATGCTCCTATGGTGAATGGTTTATTCCTTATGAATCTCGAACGTGATGCTACACATATTCATAATGTGAGTACCAAAAGAAGT
>NW_021264284.1:0-1067 GCF_002162155.2 Triticum dicoccoides
CGACGCGCATCGTCACCTCGTCCTTTGCCAGTTTCCGCTTATTCCGCAGCCCCTGCTTTGAGTTACAAATGTGAGCAACTGCACCGGTATCAAATACCCAGGAGCTACTACGGGCACTAGTAAGGTACACATCAATTACATGTATATCACATATACCTTTTGTTTTGCCGGCCTTCTTATCCGCTAAGTACTTAGGGCAGTTCCGCTTCCAGTGACCGCTTCCCTTGCAATAAAAGCACTCAGTCTCGGGCTTGGGTCCATTCTTTGGCTTCTTCCCAGCAGCTTGCTTGCCGGGCGCGGCAACCTCCTTGCCGTCCTTCTTGAAGTTCTTTTTACCCTTGCCTTTCTTGAACTTAGTGGTTTTATTGACCATCAACACTTGATGTTCCTTTCTGACTTCTACCTCTGCTGATTTTAGCATAGCAAATACTTTAGGAATGGTCTTTTCCATCCCCTGCATATTGAAGTTCATCACAAAGCTCTTGTAGCTTGGTGGAAGCGACTGGAGGATTCTGTCAATGACCGCATCATCCGGGAGATTAACTCCCAGCTGAGTCAAGCGGTTATGCAACCCAGACATAGTGAGTATGTGCTCACTGACAGAACTGTTTTCCTCCATCTTACAGCTAAAGAATTTGTCGGAGACTTCATATCTCTCGACCCGGGCATGAGCTTGGAAAACCATTTTCAGCTCTTCGAACATCTCATATGCTCCATGTCTCTCAAAACGCTTTTGGAGCCCCGGCTCTAGGCTGTAAAGCATGCCGCACTGAACGAGGGAGTAGTCATCGAAACGTGCCTGCCAAGCATTCATAACATCTTGTTCTGCAGGGAGAACGGGTGCGTCACCAAGCGGTGCTTGTAGGACATAATCTTTCTTGGCAGCTATGAGGATGATCCTCAGGTTCCGGACCCAGTCCGTATAGTTGCTGCCATCGTCTTTCAGCTTAGTTTTCTCTAGGAACGCGTTGAAGTTGAGGACTACGTTGGCCATTTGATCTACAAGACATATTGCAAAGATTTTAGACTAAGTTCATGATAATTAAGTTCAACTAATTAAATTATTA
>NW_021264285.1:0-2231 GCF_002162155.2 Triticum dicoccoides
CATAAAGTGACCGCTAGAATTGGGGGCACTGCAGTGGCGGGCAGAATACGTCACCCGCCACAAGCAAGCATAGCTGAGCGTGGCTATGTTATGTTATGCTATGTTATGAATGTTTTTTGTGGCGAGCGGCTAGGCTTACCCGCCACTGTTGTTACAGGCAGCAGTGGCGGCAGTCCCCGCCACAGCTAAAAGCCTCCAATCGGCTATTTGTATTCTTTTTAGTGCATCTGGTCGTGCCCACCACATGTAAATTAGTGGCAGACTGTTCAAATTCAACCTTTGGTACTGGCACCCGCTATGCCAAAGTAGCAGTGGAGGGTTGGGTGGCGCGCCAGTCGCAGGTAACGAGCAATATCTGCACGTGTGTGCCCCCTCCCCCTCCTACCCCTCACTCTCACTCTCTCCCTTTCCCCGTCGCCGCCGTCGCCGTCCTCACCCTCGCTATCACCATCCTCGCCCTAGCCATCACCGTCCGCTGCCCTCGTCCTCGTCCTCGTCGTCCGTCGTCCGCTACCGTCGTCGCTTCCCTCGCCCTCGCCATCTTCCTCGCCCTCCACCGCGTCGCCCTCGTCTTCGATCAGCCGCCGCCGTCACCCTCGGTCCGCCGCCGACGTCACCCTCGGTCCGCCGCCGACGTCACCCTCGATCCACTGCCCCGTCGCCCTCCACTCCGGCAGGTATAAAGTTAGGGTTTCATGGTTGTACTTTTGGTTTTTAGTTTGTAGGTATTTGTAGTTTCTAGCTAGTTTTAGTGTGACAGTAGTAGTTTTTAGTTGTATAGTTTTAAATGTACAAATTAAAATAATTTGTAGTTGTACTTTATAGTTGTAGCTTTGTACTAGCGAGTAGTGCGCGGCGCCGCCGCGCCACATGGATTGATAAACTATTTGCTTTTTTCTAATATTTGGTAACTCGTCCCAACACTTGATTCATTGCAAAATAGTTCATACAAAAAAAGGATATATCTAGTTGGTACATGCATAAATGATCTACAGTTGATAATGATAGTGGCTACTGGACACAGAATTGCAAAGCTCTTGTTCCCTTTTTAGATATGAGATGTTGATCGTCAAGCTTGGTTTTTCTATATGATGTTGTGGTAAAGATATGAGGCTAGTTCTTATGCTCTTGTTCTTGGTGGTTTGTTCCATGTACACAATGTTTAAGTTGCTGCTGGACGCACGTCCTAGCTCTCGACGGATTGCAAAATATCTTGAAATTAAAGACAAACTTCTTTGAGAATCCTTTTTCGCTCAAGATTAAGTTGACATAACATGTACTCGTTTATTTAATAAGGTTGTAAACTTAGACACATGCATCTTTATTTCTTTTCAAACAAAGTGTTCAAATTGAAGGTTTTTTTTTCTCACTGCTACAATGAATTCGGTGCCATAGAGGATCCAAAGATAAATAGTATTGAAAGACATAAGTCAACAGATCTATACATTATTGACTGGCACAATATGTTTTAATAAATCAAAACTAATATAAGTTGAGGCAGGAGGAAGAAATAATCAGCATGTGAGTCACTACTTATGATAAACAAATTGAGGCTAGGCGGAGCAAAAGAAATGCTGAATCAGCTAAGCGATATGCAAGGAGATAAAGGAGTTGACTTACCTTTGTGGATGAATGCGAGAATGCTCGGTGAACGGATTGGTATTAGCCAGTAGCAAAGAGTTGATTGCCTTGTGGCCCAGTTTAGGCGTCAGCCAACCCGACAAAAAGGAAAGTTAGAACTATCTTGTATTTTCGAAGAAAATTGGTTATTTGCCACTTTTAATATGTGGATAAATTGGTTATTTGCCACTTTTAATACGTGGCTTCAGAAAAATGCCACCCTTGCACTTTCACTAGCGGTTGGGGCGCGGCCCTGCCGCGCCTCTTGAGTGGAATCTGAGCGGTGTCTGGTAAGTTGGCGACCTTTTCAGTACCTTTTTTAATCTGGTTAACACGTGTCAATGGATAACTATTGTTGGCGTCGAGCCCTACCTTGCTCTTTGCGCCGGTGCCCAGCTCCCTCTCTCTCTCTCTCTCTCTCTCTCTCTCTCTCTCTCTCTCTCTCTCTCTCTCTCTCTCACGAACGAAGGTAGAAGAAAGAGGAGACACAGGACACGGTGGTGTTTTTCCGGCGCACATACGCCTGCCGCACGAACGGCTTCCTCCTCAAGCACGAACTCGAACCAACACCCACACACGAGCAGTACATCGCGGGGCATTTTATACCCGGC
>NW_021264285.1:5613-21788 GCF_002162155.2 Triticum dicoccoides
TGGAAACCACCAAGAGGAATGCCTAAGATTGTATGTATAGTCAAAGGTGTGATTGGGAAGGTGAATCCATTTTCTAGTTCAGTTGATGTTGTTGAAGTGTTGAAATGATTCACTAGCCAGATGAAAACTTCATCAATGTTGCATTGTCCTGAGAAATGAAGAAAACTTTCGAAACCAAGCTTTGCCACCCAAACTCTTCTTTGATTGAAAACTTCATCAATGTTGCATAGTCCTGAGAAATGAAGAAAACTTTCGAAACCAAGCTTTGCCATATTCTGGAACATATCCATGTACTCCCATTCATTAGACTGTCAAAATTGAAGTGAACAAAAATTCATGTGTTAGTTTAGCCCAAAAAACGTAATTACCTGCAAAACTAGCAAAGGAATTGAGGACAAATGAAGAACAATACTTTGGTTCTCTTTGATATGGAGATGATTTGCTTGAATCCCCTTTTCTTCCTAGTCCCTTCTTCCATTTTGTGAACTGATGCAAAGACTGAAAAATGAAGGCATTAGGAATAATCAGTACAATACACATAGTGTCCGATCCTTTACTTTTTTTAACAGGTTATGTAATTGTGTGCTACTACACTCCAGTACGGTGGTAAAGATGTTCTAGTAGGAGCCTATATTTGAAGGACATTTGTTTTATTGGTCATACTATCAAACAAATGTCAGAAGACACTGGCTAGGGATGTGTGGTTGCAAAAGGTTGGCTGCAGCTAGGGATTGAATGAAAAGAAAAGAAAATACTGACGTGAGAAGGGAGTATTGAATTGGGAATCTGGACTAGTACACTGGTTAGGGTTCATATCAATTCGAGAAAACAGCTGGAAATTATCAGTCTCATGGTTAGGGTGAGGTAAAACAGGCAGTATCAAAATATTTCGGAAACATTGACGGAAACAGAGACTGATTTTTGATTTGAAATGTTCAGAAATCGAGATCTCAACAGAATGAAAAGCGTCGGAATCACGCAAAAGCCGCCGAATCTTCAAATCTATCGAGGGGTTAGATCAAAATTATGTGTTTAGTTTCAAACCTGTTGGTTCTTCAAGATGGAGCGAAGAAAATCACAGTATGAGATTTGGGGGAAAAGAGGAGCTCCCCACTTCCGGCTCTCCTCCGTCGAATTTCTGGGATGCAGGATGGGGAAAATAGTATCTATGCTTTTTTGGATCCCACATGTAAGAGAAAGCATACCGGTTCACTTATTGGGACCCACTTGTCGGGTAGAGAAAAAGAAAGAAAAGGGGCAAGGAGACATGCTGTGATTAGGTAGAAGTTTCCTACCCTAGATCGGTGGTGGAAGCACCTTCCTCGGGCCGCCGTCGAAGGAGACCTGGCGGCGGAGACTAAGTTTTCCTCCAGCCTCTGGCGAGGATTAATCTTCCTCGCACCGCCGTCGAAGAAGGAGACCTAGAGGTAATCTTTTGTCCCTGCTTTCTATTTGAATCTGAGTTTGTGTTGGACAACAAATTAGTTCTGTAGAAGAAATGATTCGTGCGATACATCATATGAGTTGTACGTATATGAGATACATCATATGAGTTGTGCGTAATTAGTGCTAAATGTAGATACAAAATTGTCCAACACCAGAGCTAGTTGTATGTAATAAGAAGAGAAAGAAGTAGAAGAAGATAAATCTGTGTAGGGAGGGAGCAGAAAGAATTCTACGACTGTGATGGATCAATAGCTAGTGAGCAAGCATGAACATGAAAAGAAAATCAAAAGGTGAATTAACTGTTAGGACGGATTAGGCCGTCCTGTCCGCCAGCGTGTATTGTTTGAGAACGAGATGAGAATGAGGAAAGTGAAGGAAGAGTTGGTGATTTTTTTCAGAATGTACGTGCATTTGTGTGTGCGCATGTAAGAAACTGGCACTTGGTTGCTTGCTCTTGTATAATTTTGTTTTCGTTTGGTTTTGCATTAACAAACGTGCTTGTTGTGATCATGACTGTCTTTGAAAAAAATTAATGGAGCAGATGTATATAAATGGAACAGACGGAATGGAAATGAAGAAGCACTCAAGAAAAAGGAAGAAGATCAAACAGGTTCGGACCTGCATTTCTTTTTGGGTTTATGTCCTTTGCAGCCTTATTTAAATGATTTAAGACATTACTTGGGAAAATGTTATTGCAGGGTGAACCTAGTAATGCAAAAAGAGGTGAAGAGACAGGATACAACCATTCGAAGGAACAACATGAGTGCAGTGTTCAGGTAATGGATATGTGAAAACTAGTAGTTGATATGTTGTTCGGTTGCATGTTGTTCATGAAAAGAAATCTGATAACACCTTGTTTGTTATCATGCAAATGCAGGATGTTTTCATGGAAGAATTTGACCAGTTTGTACTACATCAACAAATGATAAAAGAAACACAGGTTAGAGAATAAGTAGTAGTATGTCCATCTTTTTAAATGAAACCTCAATTGTGCACATGGGCATTGCATAATTAATTTTGTATTTGGACACAGGAGTTGTTTGTTAATCAAGAGCGATCCCCTGTCCAAAACATACCAAGCGGTTGTGCTGGAAAAGAAAATAGGACAAATGCTACACTTGCGGAAGAAAGTATTTGGACACAGGAGTTGTTTGTTAATCAAGAGCGATCCCCTGTCCAAAACATACCAAGCGGTTGTGCTGGAAAAGAAAATAGGACAAATGCTACACTTGCGGAAGAAAGTATTGGAGAAATTCCAGATAACATAGCCAGTAATGTGGATATCAGAGGTGAAGCTGAGATTGCAAACGATGCTGTGAAAAATATGTACATTGAAACAGCTGAGAAGGTACTTTCTGTATATTGCACAAACAGTTGATAACTGTTGGATTGTTTCATGTGACATAATAGGCATGTCTAGATGGAAACAGTTGAACTGAAAGTCACACTTGTATTCTGGAAAAAAAAATGTTGCAGGATAGTGTTGGTGACAATGGCTTCATTGAAAATACATCTGGTATTTCGTCGAGAGAGAATGTGGTCCAATTCTACGAGCAGGTTGGTTCACTAAAAAAAATCAAAGAAGACAAGTTTATTTATTCATTCTCTCATATTTGACATATGTTCTTCGCATGTTTGGTTGTTTGAAGGTTGTAGCTATTGCAACATATGAGAATGAAGATACAGAGGAAGATAGAAGAGCAGTGGCAGAAAATGAAGAATATGTATTCCCAAGTCCAGAAGAAATGGAAAAAGATACAGTGCCTGCAATTGGTATGGAGTTCGAAACACTAGAAGATGCTACCAGATATGTCGACATGTATGCACAGAAGAATGGTTTTGCAATGATAAAAGGAAGAAATTACAAACATAGGAAGATCAGTTTCCAGTGTAACAAATGTAGGTAAGGGAAGATTCATTTTCTGGAACTAGGAAGAGGAAAAGAAATATCGTTGAAGGGACGAATTGCCAAATGAATGTAACTGTGAAGCTAGAAGATGCAAAATGGCATGTTGTATCCTTATTTCTTGAGCATAACCACAGTCTTGTGAGTTCTCCATCATTGGCAAGGTTCTTCTTGAGTCAAAGACATATGAATGAAGCCTTAGGAGACACAGCTTACTGGTTTGACAATCGGTTTCAGCAATGTGCCGGCAGTCGGCAAAAATGGAAAACCTGCAGAGCTGCTGATCTACACAGCCGTGTAGACGAGGGCGCTATTAATTGTGGGACTTAGCAGGGGCATTGGTGCAGCCGTCCTTGGGCTTGCACGGGCGATCTGGCGGCTAGCGCAGAGGTGGGAAGGCGGCGCCGGGATGGCGAAGGACCTGGGGCAGCACACGGCGTGGAGGATGGAGGGGCCTATGGTCTATGGATTAAACGAAATGACAAATCCTTGACCAAAATTACCACTCTGTCCTCAAGCCAAATTCTGTACTGATCTATATCAACCATTCGATCAGCCTAATACTACTCATCATATTAAGTAGTATGATGTATCGTAAAGAATCTCTAAATTTATGCATTTTTATGGCATGTTTGGCACCATAGGAATGACGCGATCTTCGCAAAAGGTAAAGTGAAAAATTCCCATTCTGCTAGATTTTTGCAAAACTACCCAGTAAACCTACGCATGATTGAAAGTGGAAATGCAGAGAATGATGGTAAAGGGAAAAGCCCTGTCATTAAACTGCCAAGAGTGGAACAACAGGACCATACTAAGGAAAAGGATTGGCAAAAGCCTGGTCTAGGGTGGGCCAAGGTCAATGTTGATGGAAGTTTCTTGGAGAAGAGTAGCAGTGTTGCGTGGGGAGCTGTGGTTCGAGATCATCATGGAAGAATTATTTTACCTACCTGGGACTATATCCTGCGATGCAAAGGAGCACATTTCACAGAAGGTGCTGCTTGTCTTGAAGGACTACGAAAAGTGATGTCGTGTACTGACCTCCATTTAGTTGTCGAGACAGACAAACAACTCGGTGGAGAAGGCGCTCGACCTCGCATGTGTGGATAGATCGGAAATTGGAATGATTCCGAAGGAATTTCATGTCATCAAGCATGGAAACGGAGAAGTTAAAGTTTATCAAGTAGATAGAAAGGTCAATAGTTTAATTAGTTCATAGTCTTGCCCAGCTTCACTACTAAGGAAAACCTTATACACAGAATTTTAGCAGCAGCGAGGTTTAAAAACAGACGCTACTGCTAATTACCAGTAGCGAGCTTCAGAAGACCGCGCTACTAATAGCCCTGTAGCAATAGCACTCTAGGTCGAAAGAGCGCTACTACTACAATTGCCACGGCGTTGCCTCCAAGCTAGATATAGTAGTAGCGCCCTTCTCCTGGACGCGCTACTGCTAAAGTACTTAGTAGCCGCGTTTTTCTTCAACACTCGTTGCTGCTAAGTATCATCCCTTCTTGCAACTAATTAAGTTTAGTCCCATACTGCTAAGAGAACAAGGTGTTTACCACCTTAAATATGTTACTTCTCAAACTATCTCGAGCACTTGGTTTTCATTGAACTGTATGTGTAGGATTTGTGGCTGCAATATGAATCTTCACCTGTGCCTATACAGGTACGATGAGGATTCATATTGACTATTTAGATTCTACACAAAAAGATCAATGATGACCAATGTATATTTTTATGTTTTTACATGCTTAGCCTTAGCAGTAGCATTTTTCAGGACAAAGTGCTACTGATATTGGGCTTAGCAGTAGCGCGCTCCCTCTACCCGCGCTACTGGTACAGCAAAAAAAAAACACGCGGCCTTGCCCCCCGCACTCTCATCTCTCATTCGTCCCCCTCCGCCAGATGCCGGCAGCTGTGGTTAGGGTTTCTCCTCCGCCACTGCGCGCCACCGCCACCGCCGCCGCAGGTAATGCTCCTCCCCCTCTCACCGCCCCTCTGCTGCTCCTCCACCCTCTCGCCGCCCACTCTGTCACCGCCCGCGAGCTCTGGTCGGGCGCCTTTGGCCGACCGGCCTCGATCCCCTCGCCGGCCGCTGTCCTCGCCCCCTCTCGTACGAAAGTCACCGGCCTTCCCCTCGTCAGCACCCCCGACCGAGGTCACCATGCCACCCCCTCCTCGTCAGCACCCCCCGAGGGCTGCCCTAGCTAGATGCAGCGAGGGCCTGCGAATTTCATATGGATAACTAGATGCTTTTGTTTTTCTGTAATAAGTTATTTGTTGCAAAATGTAGGTGCCAATTTAGTTGAAATGCTTTGGTAGGTGGTATCGTGATCTGCTAGATGTTGGTTTTGATACAAGTATTTAGTTTGCAAGTGCTAAGTTAATCCCAATTAAATTTGCCACTTATTTTTTTAATCAGTTATCTTAGGCAATAGGGGCCAAATTAGATGAAATGTGTCTTTGTAGGTGGTACCTTGATTTGGTAGAAATTTGTGAAAAGTTGGTTCTATTCTAGAAGGTGTTAGTAAGCTAATTGAGAACTTGTTGGATGTGAGTCTTGTTGGCTGATTTGGCATTTGCCTGCTAGCTGTTGGTTCTATTATAGAAGGTGTTAGTAAGTTAATTGAGAGCTTGTTATTTACTTTTTGGGATCGGGTTCCACTATGAAAATATAACTGAAGAAGAACCAAAAATATCACATGCTACTGTTTTTGTTTCCTGTGAAGTGGATCGTTAATCCTTTGCTCATATTTCTTTAGGAAAATGGCGCCACCACCACCACCACCATGTCAACTGTGCAAGTCAAGGTGCGCCAGTAGCCTTGCAACTGGCAAGCTATTCGGCATCTACTTCCAGCTGAGTTTTCGTCATGTGGCGGTAAGAAATTATATGAAATGTAACAACTATTTTTATTTTTAGTGTTGGCATTACTGCATTGTGTCATTTTGCTTTTTTTACACAGATCGTCCCATGCAATGTGAGGTTGAAATTCAACAAGCTGACAAGAGACACTGTGACATTTGAGGCACCTGGGGGGGGGGGCGTACACTATGGAGGTCGAGAAAGGACGCAATATGTCGCAGATTGGAGGAGATGGATGGGCCCGTTTCCTCGCCCGCATGCGTCTTACTGGTGGTGAGTTGATCAGCTTCTCCTTCAGAGCAAAAAGACCCAAGCTGGCTATCATTTATATCAAACTGGTGGAAGATGATGAAGATGACGAAGATGATGAAGATAATGACCCACTCGATGAAGATGATGAGGACCCACTTCATGAAGCCATCGTAGCTCAAAGAATGAGGTTGAGCAAGGAGGAGGTGTGCAACCTATGGGACATAATTCCTCCACGTGATGACTTTGTCGGGGTGCCATTCGTGACCTGCCTGACAAGTACCATGGTCAATCGGCATGATATGGTATGTTATACTTACAAATGCAAATTACCGATGATATGCTTAGTGTAGAGTCCAATGATATGTTGTGTGGATCTAGTTGATGATATGCTTTAGTGTAGAGTCCGATCACATGCTTATTAGTGTAGAATCGAAGGAACTATTAATAGTGTAGATAATCTATATATACTTATTAGTAGAATTCATGCTTAGTACAAATGTGTAGTACTGTGTCTTTTGATAGTGTATAAATCTATACTTAATAGAAATATTTTGCAAAAGTATGTGCGAGGCTATTTATTAATTGATATGTTTTTCTTATTCAGAAATTGCCAAAGAGCCTATCTGTGAGTTGTGGTATCGAGCCTGATGAAGAAGGCTCAGCTGGACTACGCCTTACCGCAAGGGGCTCTGTCACCACCTGTACTTACCGCATGGACACGGACAGTCGCACACACTTAAACTCGGTTGGATGAAAGAGATTCCTCGTTGGCAAGAATCTGTTGGGGATCGTTGCAGAAATTAAAAAATTTCTACGCATCACCAAGATCAATCTATGGGGAGACTAGCAATGAGAGAGAGGGAAGTGCATCTTCATACACTTAAAGATCGCGATGCGGAAGCGTTGCAAGAATGCGGTTGGTGGAGTCGTACACGTAGCGATTCAGATCGCGGTCGATTCCGATCTAAGTGCCAAACAACGGCACCTCCGCGTTCAACACACGTACAGCCCAGGGACGTCTCCTCCTTCTTGATCCAGCAAGGGGAGAGGAGAAGTTGAGGGAGAGCTCCGGCAGCACGACGGCGTGGTGGTGGAGCTTGCAGTTCTCCGGCAGGGCTTCGCCAAGAACTACGGAGGAGGAGGTATTGGGGAGGGGGAAGGGCTGCACCAGGGGAAGGGTGCGGCTGCCCTCCCGCCCCCTCACTATATATAGGGGCAAGGGAGAGGGGGCCGGCCCCCTCAGATCCCATCTAGGGGAGGGGCGGCGGCCAGGGAGGGGAAACTTGCCCCCCAAGCACTACTAGGGAAAAGGCTAGCAGCAGCGCGGGTACCCACGCTACCAATAAGGCGCTACAGCTAACTCTTAGTAGTAGCGCTGCCTGTACCCGCGCTACAACTATTGACTATAGCAGCAACGCTTTTCAGGAACGCGCTGCTATTACTTAGCTGAAGCGATTTCCGGGTCCAGCGCTACTGTTATATCTTTCACCATTTCCCCATTCTGGCTTCGATAAACTGCAATTTCCAGATACTAGGTACTACTAGATATCAATTTCATAAAGCGTTATAGGTACTAGGTAGTACTCCTTCGGTTCGAAATTACTCATCGTGGTTTTAGTTCAAATTTGAACTCAAACCACGACGAGTAATTTGGAACCAAGGGAGTACTAGATTACAATTTCATATATACTCAATATGAATCCTCAAGCAGTACAAGGTGACATCGACGACAATCATCATATTTAGTTCTATATGATATCGACGACGATCATCATATGTAGTTCTACATGATATCGACGACGATCATCATATGTAGTTCTAGATGATATAGCCACATACACATATGTAGTTCTAGATGATATCGACGACGATCATCATCCTCAAGCCTGGGCGGTGTGTGTTCCTGATAGTAATTAGGATGGCCTGTCCAGCACGAAGATTCTTGCCAACGAGGAATCTCTTTCACCCAACCGAGTTCAAGTGTGTGCGACCATCTGTGCCCATGCGGTAAGTACATGTGGTGACGGAGCCCCTTGCGGTAAGGCGTAGTCCAACTGAGCCTTCTTCATCAGGCTTGATACCACAACTCACAGATAGGTTCTTTGGCAATCTCTGAATAAGAAAAACATATCAATTAATAAATAGCCTAAGCATGTGATCAGACTCTACACTAAAGTATATCATCGACTAGATTCCACAAAGCATATCATTAGACTCTACACTAAGCATATCATCGGATTCACTAAGCATATAATCGGATAATTTGCATTTGTAAGTATAACAATAAAGCATATATATATCATCAAATTACTACATGCAGTACGTATAACATACCATTTCATGCCGATCGACCATGGTACTAGTCAGGCGGGTCACGAATGGCACCCCGACTTGGGTCTTTCTAAATCACGAATGACAACCAGCTTGGGTTTTTCTGCTCTGAAGGAGAATCTGATCAACTCACCACCAATAAGACGCATGCGAGCGAGGAAACGGGTCCGTCCATCTCCTCCAATCTGCGACATATTGCGTCCTTTCTCGACCTCCATAGTGTACGGTCCCCCAGGAGCCTCAAATGTCACAGTGTCTCCTGTCAGCTTGTTGAATTTCAACCTCACATTGCATGGGACGATCTGTGTAAGAAAAGAAAAATGACACAATGCAGTAATGCCAACACTAAAAATAAAATAGTTGTTACATTTCATCTAATTTCTTATCGCCGCATGACGAAAACTCGGATGGAAGTAGATGCCGAACAGCTTGCCAGTTGCAAGGCTGCTGGTGCACCTTGACTTGCACAGTCGACATAGTGGTGCTGGTGGTGGCGCCATTTTACTAAATCAACTAAATCAAAATATTCTAAATCAACTAGCCTACTAAATCAACTAAATCAACTAGCCTACTAAATAAACTAAATCAAAATGTTCTAAATCAACTAAATCAACTAGCCTACTAAATCAACTGAATCATATCAACTAAATCGACTAAATCAACTAGCATACTAAATCAACTAGCATACTAAATCCACTACCATACTAAATCAACTAAATCAAAATGTTACATATGAAAGCCTACTAAATCAAAATGTATCAGGAAGGAGGGACAAGGAGGGGCGACTCGAGGAGGGAGAAGATAGTAGGACGGAGGAGGAAGGCGGAGCGAGGAGGGGCCGACCGGCGGCGAGTGGAGGGAGGACGGATCGAGGAGGAAGGCAGAGCAAGGAGGGGGAGGCCAGCGGCGAGTGGAGGGAGGACGGAGGAGGAGGCCGGTACCGAGTCCAGCGAGGAGGATGAGGCGACAGCGGCACAGATCGGGGGAGGGGCGACGGGGGAGGACCGGGGGCGCGGGGGGTGAGGAGGAGACCGTGAGTGTGAGTGAGTGTGATCTGTGGATGAGGCTATAGTGAGATCTGTAGTTAATTTAGCAGTAGAAATGCGCTGCTGCTACGTTACGTAGCAGTAGCGCTGTCTATTTTAATGCGCTGCTGCTATAACTGGCCTCGCGGCGGCGTCGTGGGAATTTTAGCAGTAGCGCCGCTTGGAGTGCACGCGCTACTGATAAACTTGTTTCAGTAGCGAGTTTCCACAGACTGCGCTACTGCTACTTAGCAACAGCGCCTGATTTTATGGCGCGCTGCTGGTAAGATTTTGTGTATAGGCTTTTCCCTAGTAGTGAAGCCAAGGGGGGCGCCCCCTTTAGGGTTTCTCCTCAACCCTAGGCGCATGGGCCCTAGGGGGGAATGGCGCCCAGCCCACTTAGGGGTTGGTTCCCCTCCACATACAGCCGATAGGGCCCTCCGGGGCAGGTGGACCCTCCCGGTGGACCCCTGGAACCCTTTCGGTGGTCCCGGTACAATACCGGCAAACCCCCAAACACTTCCGGTGACCGTATGAGGACTTTCCATATATAAATCTTCACCTTCGGACCATTCCGATGACCGTATGTGATCACAGTCGGCACGCTACCTCTACATCTACCTTTGGGATTAATATTAGACCTAAATAATTGTTATTTGGTGCCAGCGTTAAGCATGAACATTATATCTGGATCTTGTTTGATGCGAGATGGTTATTCATTTAAATCAGAGAATAATGGTTGTTCTATTTACATGACTAATATCTTTTATGGTCATGCACCCTTAAAGAGTGGTCTATTCTTATTAAATCTCGATAGTAGTGACACACATATTCATAGTGTTGAAACCAAAAGATGCAGAGTTGATAATGATAGTGCAACGTATTTGTGGCACTGCCGTTTGGGTCATATCGGTATAAAGCGCATGAAGAAACTCCATACTGATGGACTTTTGGAACCACTTGATTATGAATCACTTGGTACTTGCGAACTGTGCCTTATGGGTAAGATGACAAAAACACCGTTCTTCGGTACTATGGAGAGAGCAACAGATTTGTTGGAAATCATACATACAGATGTATGTGGTCTGATGAATGTTGAGGCTCGTGGCGGATATCGTTATTTTCTCACCTTCACAGATGACTTAAGCAGATATGGGTATATCTACTTAATGAAACACAAGTCTGAAACATTTGAAAAGTTCAAAGAATTTCAGAGTGAAGTTGAAAATCATCGTAACAAGAAAATAAAATTCCTACGATCTGATCGTGGAGGAGAATATTTGAGTTACGAGTTTGGTGTACATTTGAAAAATTATGGAATAGTTTCGCAACTCACGCCACCCGGAACACCACAGGGTAATGGTGTGTCCGAACGTCGTAATTGTACTTTACTAGATATGGCGTGATCTATGATGTCTCTTACTGATTTACCGCTATCGTTTTGGGGATACGCTCTAGAGACGGCCGCATTCACGTTAAATAGGGCACCATCAAAATCCGTTGAGACGACGCCTTATGAACTGTGGTTTGGCAAGAAACCAAAGTTGTCGTTTCTGAAAGTTTGGGGCTGTGATGCTTATGTGAAAAAGCTTCAACCTGATAAGCTCAAACCCAAATCGGAGAAATGTGTCTTCATAGGATATCCAAAGGAAACTATTGGATACACCTTCTATCACAGATCCGAAGGCAAGACTTTTGTTGCTAAATTTGGAAACTTTCTGGAGAAGGAGTTTCTCTCGAAAGAAGTGAATGGGAGGAAAGTAGAACTTGGCGAGGTAAGTGTACCTACTCCCTTATTGGAAAGTAGTACATCACAGAAACCTGTTTCTGTGACACCTACACCAGTTAGAGAGGAAGCTAATGATGATGATCATGAAACATCAGAACAAGATACTACTGAACCTCGTAGATCAACCAGAGTGAGATCCGCGCCAGAGTGGTACGGTAATCCTGTTCTGGAAGTCATGATACTAGATCATGATGAACCTACGAACTATGAAGAAGCGATGGTGAGCCCAGATTCCGCAAAATGGCTTGAAGCCATGAAATCTGAGATGGGATCCATGTATGAGAACAAAGTATGGACTTTGTTGACTTGCCCAATGATCGGCAAGCAATTGATAATAAATGGATCTTCAAGAAGAAGACTGACGCTGACGGTAATATTACTGTCTACAAAGCTCGACTTGTTGCAAAAGGTTTTCGGCAAGTTCAAGGGATTGACTACGATGAGACATTCTCACCCGTAGCGATGCTTAAGTCTGTCCGAATCATGTTAGCAATTGCCGCATTTTATGATTATGAAATTTGGCAGATGGATGTCAAAACTGCATTCCTGAATGGATTTCTGGAAGAAGAGTTGTATATGATGCAACCAGAAGGTTTTATCGATCCAAAGGGAGCTAACAAAGTGTGCAAGCTCCAGCGATCCATTTATGGACTGGTGCAAGCCTCTCGGAGTTGGAATAAACGCTTTGATAATGTGATCAAAGCATTTGGTTTCATACAGACTTTTGGAGAAGCCTCTATTTACAAGAAAGTGAGTGGGAGCTCTGTAGCATTTCTGATATTATATGTGGATGACATATTACTTATTGGAAATGATATAGAATTTCTGGATAGCATAAAGGGATACTTGAATAAGAGTTTTTCAATGAAAGACCTCGGTGAAGCTGCTTACATATTAGGCATTAAGATCTATAGAGATAGATCAAGGCGCTTAATTGGACTTTCACAAAACACATACCTTGACAAAGTTTTGAAGAAGTTCAAAATGGATCAAGCAAAGAAAGGGTTCTTGCCTGTGTTACAAGGTGTGAAGTTGAGTAAGATTCAATGCCCGACCACTGCAGAAGATAGAGAGAAAATGAAAGA
The DNA here is from genome assembly GCF_002162155.2 of Triticum dicoccoides. NCBI lineage: Eukaryota > Viridiplantae > Streptophyta > Magnoliopsida > Poales > Poaceae > Triticum > Triticum dicoccoides. The sequence goes on from NW_021264285.1 coordinate 18,313, forward strand.
TGTTCCCTATGCTTCAGCCATAGGCTCTATCATGTATGTAATGCTGTGTACCAGACCTGATGTGTGCCTTGCTATAAGTCTAGCAGGGAGGTACCAAAGTGATCCAGGAGTGGATCACTGGACAGCGGTCAAGAACATCCTGAAATACCTGAAAAGGACTAAGGATATGTTTCTCGTTTATGGAGGTGACAAAGAGCTCATCGTAAATGGTTACGTTGATGCAAGCTTTAACACTGATCCAGACAATTCTAAATCGCAAACCGGATACGTGTTTACATTAAACGGTTGAGCTGTCAGTTGGTGCAGTTCTAAACAAAGCGTCGTGGCAGGATCTACGTGTGAAGCGGAATACATAGCTGCTTCAGAAGCAGCAAATGAAGGAGTCTAGATGAAGGAGTTCATATCCGATCTAGGTGTCATACCTAGTGGTCCAATGAAAATCTTTTGTGACAATACTGGTGCAATTGCCTTGGCAAAGGAATCCAGATTTCACAAGAGAACCAAGCACATCAAGAGATGCTTCAATTCCATCCGGGATCTAGTCCAGGTGGGAGACATAGAGATTTGCAAGATACATACGGATCTGAATGTAGCAGACCCGTTGACTAAGCCTCTTCCACGAGCAAAACATGATCAGCACCAAGGCTCCATGGGTGTTAGAATCATTACTGTGTAATCTAGATTATTGACTCTAGTGCAAGTGGGAGACTAAAGGAAATATGCCCTAGAGGCAATAATAAAGTTATTATTTATTTCCTTATATCATGATAAATGTTTATTATTCATGCTAGAATTGTATTAACCGGAAACATAATACATGTGTGAATACATAGACAAACAGAGTGTCACTAGTATGCCTCTACTTGACTAGCTCGTTAATCAAAGATGGTTATGTTTCCTAACCATGGACAAAGAGTTGTTATTTGATTAACCGGATCACATCATTAGGTGAATGATCTGATTGACATGACCCATTCCATTATCTTAGCACCCGGTCGTTTAGTATGTTGCTATTGCTTTCTTCATGACTTATACATGTTTCTATGACTATGAGATTATGCAACTCCCGTTTGCCAGAGGAACACTTTGTGTGCTACCAAACGTCACAACGTAACTGGGTGATTATAAAGGAGCTCTATAGGTGTCTCCAAAGGTACATGTTGGGTTGCCGTATTTCGAGATTAGGATTTGTCACTCCGAATATCGGAGAGGTATCTCTGGGCCCTCTCGGTAATGCGCTCCGTGGGGGGTGATGAAAGATATAGCAGTAGCACGGGGCTAGGAAAGCGCTACAGCTAACTAATAGTAGCACGTTCTAGAAAAGCGTTGTTGTTATAATCAATAGTAGTAGCACGTGTATAGACCACGCTACTACTAACAGTTAGCTATAGCGCCGTAGTAGTAGCGCGGCTGCCCACGCTGCTGATAGCCTCAAAACCCGCGCTACTACTAGGGTTTTCCCTAGTAGTGCTTGGGCGTAGAGACTTGCGTGGTGGTGTTATGTAAGGACAATGCCTGCGTGTTGAACGTGGCCTTGCAAGATTGTAAAAGCAATTTTTTTTCTTTTTTAATTAATACAACTCCCTATTTAAGAAAAGAAGAAGGCGGACAGTTGATACATGCACAACAAAAACAGAAGCATATAAATGCAGCACCCCCCCCCTAGTAGAAAACAGGGCTTTGGTCCAGGCCGGGTCAGCCCATTAGTCCCGGTTCAGTCCAGAACCGGGACCAATGGGGGCACTGGACCCGGTTCGTGAGCCCAGGGGGCCAGCAGGGCCACGTGGGCCATTGGTCCCGGTTCATCTGGACCTTTTGGTCCTGGTTGGTGGGACGAACCGGGACCAATGGGCCTCGCTCCTGGCCCACCATCATTGGTCCCGGTTGGTGGCTTGAACCGGGACCAAAGGCTCCCCTCTCGCGTAAGAGCAGAGCACACTGCTCTGGTTTTTTGTGGCCGAGGGGGAGAGGGCTTGGTGGTGCTCTAGCTCACCTCCTATGCACACAAGGTGTTCGATGGAATGCCCGAGCCACACTACTTAAGCTTTCTCCTCTCCAAGCTCGACCTCCAAGCTCCATTTTCCACAATATTTGTCTCGGTTTAGCGGTCCGTCACGCCCCGACCCCATCTTCACCGCCGTCGATCACCCGCGTCGAGCTCATCGCCGGCACCACCGTGGTGAGCCTCTTGTTCTTATCTTCTTTCTGAAAGGAAAAATATTCTTACTTGTATGTTTACATAGATACTTGTATTATTTTCTTACTTTTATTATTGCATCTTATATAGTGCGATGGTTTTGCTATCCGCCCCCGTCGGCCCTCGTCCTGTCTATGATTCGGATGTGGTATATATATTATCTTTATAACTAGCTCACCTCCTATGCACACAAGGTGTTCGATGGAATGCCCGAGCCACACTACTTAAGCTTTCTCCTCTCCAAGCTCGACCTCCAAGCTCCATTTTCCACAATATTTGTCTAGGTTTAGCGGTCCGTCACGCCCCGACCCCATCTTCACCGCCGTCGATCACCCGCGTCGAGCTCATCGCCGGCACCACCGTGGTGAGCCTCTTGTTCTTATCTTCTTTCTGAAAGGAAAAATATTCTTACTTGTATGTTTACATAGATACTTGTATTATTTTCTTACTTTTATTATTGCATCTTATATAGTGCGATGGTTTTGCTATCCGCCCCTGTCGGCCCTCGTCCTGTCTATGATTCGGATGTGGTATATATATTATCTTTACAAGAATGTCTTAATCGACAATCCAACCACAGCCACAGGTTAGCACAAGCGAAAACCTCTCCTTAATTCTTCCGCTCAGTACTCTTAATTACTAACTAATCCTGCATGCTTTTCCTGTTTCAGTTTCTGATCCTGTTATTGAATCAAGTGCCGAAAATGAAGTCGAGCAATCTGGTGCTCAACTGCCAGTCCTTGAGGATATCTCGAGGCTGTTTGGTGAGTGTTGCTTGATCTATCTCCCTAGTTAGCTTTGCCTTGATTTCTCTTGATTTCTGTCTGTATATATGGCAGTACAGCATCGAACCCATGCATGTGCATAGGAACTAATCCATTCATTAATTATTGATCCGCACCCTGTCTTATCTTTCTTGTGTGCTCTTTGATTAATTAGATGGTTCGGTGAGTTCTTCATTGGGCACCATGACCCATGAGACCCCTTGTTGAGAAGCTTGGCATACTGCTAGCTCCTGCTCAGGAACACTACAAGAGGTTGCCCAAGAGGATCAAGGAGGGGGTGCACCTTCTCAAGGATGATGTTGAAGTGATAAGCTCCTACCTTGATGAACTGTCAGAGTTGGAGGACCCTCCCCCGGTGGCCATATGCTGGATGAATGAGGCACGCGATTTGTCTTACGATATGGTAGATTACATTGACAGCTTATTATTTGTGCCGCCTGACCGTTTCATCAAAAAGAAGAAGAAGAAGAAGAAGAAGAAGAAGAAGAAGAAGA